>NC_054374.1:126385700-126683200 GCF_017654675.1 Xenopus laevis | reverse complement strand
CTGGTTTTAATCAAATGTTTTTATTACTTGAGCTAAATAGGAGAACTGAGGCTCCTGCATAACTGGTCCTTGTGAGTATACAAGTGCCTTCACTCTTTGTTGTGACTGTTCTGTTAGCAAATGTTCATTATGTAGGAGGATTATCTGTACACTACAAGGAACAAAAAAAAAAACAAAAAAAAAAACACTGTATATTGTATTAGTCACAGAAAGTTGATGTGCTCATGTTAGGGATTTGCCCATTTTATCTTCACTGTCCCCCCTCTCATCAATCGATCTCTCGTTTTCTCCCCATGCAGGAATCTAGAGTCAAATGTTGATGATCAGTTAGATCCAATACATGTTCTAGCAAAGTGATCGGCTCCTACAGATTGCCGAGATTGGGATAATGAAGATTATCTTGATTATCAGAAAATTTACATTTCTTGTTTGTATGAGACGAAGTCCATATTAAATGTTCCGAAACAACAATCATTGCCTGTTAAATACCTCTCCAAGAATAAACTGCTGCAATGTTTGGTACAAGGCCATCGACTTCTTTTCCAGCTCAATCTCAGTCCCCTGACAGGTAACCATGCACAGGGAATTAAAATGATTGTCCAATGGCCCTATTTGGGATCAATGATAGAAGCGGTTAAGATGGTATTTATAAATAAATCTCTGAAAATAATAACGTTGGTGCAGCATAGGCTTAGTGTTGGATACATGCAGAATACATTTTTTTTTCATTAAAAAGTATAGCGTTTCTGTTCCTTTAAAGCAAAGGTCTCCAGCCTTTTTTACCCATGAGCCACATTCAAACGTAAAGAGTTGGGGAGGAGCACAACCATGAAAAAAGTCCCTGGGTGATGCCAAATAAGGGCTGTGATTACCTATTTTGGAGCCACTATGCGGACTGGCAGCCTACAGGAAGTTCTGCACATGGTTTTTATGCAACTAAAACTTGCTTCCAAGCTAGGAATTCAATAATAAGCACCTGCTTTGAGGTCACTGGGAGCAACATTTTGCTTAAGAGCCACTGGTTGGGGATCAATGCTTTAAATCATATGGGGATTTATGTAGTTACACAGTAATACAAGACACACAAATAACATGAATAAAACAAAATTTTAATGTACAGCAGAAACTGAACAGCTTTTTATATTAACAAAAGATTCTCTATCATACAGTTTATTTACATTTTGCATACTGAGGAGGTAAAGTGTCTAAGTGGTTCTTTTACAGTCCTTATCCAAAACAATGAGAACCTGGATGAGAAGTACCAAATCCATCTCTTCTAGAGCCAGAGGGTGACCACAACCCACCTGAACATGGCAATAAACGATGGCACCTCCTGGCTCAAGAAGGATTGCCTTAAAGTAATCCAATATCTTTTCACTGGAAGCATTTTATACCTTTAAAAATAAACATGCTGCAAAAATAAGCTTCAAGAACAGTCGCAAGATGCACATGTGATAACTTTCTAACCCAGTGATTTTCTTACTTGGTTTATGTTTTATGATCTGTATATCGCTAGATATAGTAGATTTGTCTGCTCCTCACTTATTATTTGTAGTTAGTCTACACTTTGCTACAAATGGTGTAGAGAGCTGAAACCCTGAGTCTTGACTTGGCCATAATAAATTTAAAGCCTCTGCATGAGTCAATCAAATCCCATTTTGTATTCCATCATTTGCTTTTCTGCACAATATCTCAAAATGATTCAGTCACCGTTTGAATGTAGAATGGAGAGGCTAGTGGCATCATTGAAAAGCCAACACAATCACCCACTCAATGGTTTCATGAAGTAGTGATTTTTTTTTTTTTAGCTAGCCGACTGCCTTTCTGTAAGGTGCCAGGCGGCTGTATTGTGTAAGTAAAGATGCTCATTGAAAAATATTTTAAAAAAAATATACCTACATTTCTGGGGACACTAAGATTCAGAACAACGTGCCTAGCAGTTTTGATGGCTATTCACAGGAGTGCATTGTGGCCAACAAGGCAATATGCCAGCATTGATACAGAAAAAAAGGAATTTGCTTATTAAAAGTCAATGACCACGGGAAAACTACATTATGTGAACATCTTAACATTCCAAAGGGTGAGAAAAACTTAACTCATTAAGCTCACCCCTAAATTCTCATGACCCGGGTGTATGAGAACCCTGGGTCCTGCACGTGTGTTCAATCCCGCAAGTTAACTCAATGGCAGCTTATTTAGAAAAAGGCACTCACCAAACTCGAAGGGTGGCCCGGGTGCATCGCCCCAAACCCGTAGCTGGGGTGAGTGAAGAGATATGAAGAAAACGGCAAGCACTGACGCGTTTCGTATCTCA
The DNA here is from genome assembly GCF_017654675.1 of Xenopus laevis. Taxonomy (NCBI): domain Eukaryota; kingdom Metazoa; phylum Chordata; class Amphibia; order Anura; family Pipidae; genus Xenopus; species Xenopus laevis. The sequence goes on along the minus strand of NC_054374.1, from coordinate 126,680,886 downwards.
CCGATACGTAGTCATAGGCATGGCATAGCCTATGACTACGTATCGGTGAGATACGAAACGCGTCAGGATTGTATGTTTTAACCGACTGAAATAAAAGCTGTTTTTACCTACGAGTGGCTCCAGGAGTGCTTGTCGTTTTCTTAATATGCCAGCATTGTTGCTAAATCCAATTCACCGACATTGATATCACAGCATATATTTATGGTAGCACTGCTGGGGTCCTGAGTTCAAATCTGACTTGGGTGATATCAGCAAGGTGTTTGTATGGTCTCCTGCCTGTATCTGCAGATTTCCTCTAGGGACTTTTGATTCCTTCAACACTCAAGAGCCTGGCTAACTGATCGAGAACGAGAGCTTGGCTAACTGATCAAGAGCCTGGCTAACTGATCGAGAACGAGAGCTTGGCTAGCTGATCGAGAGCCTGGCTAACTGATCGACAATGAGATGATCCATAACCAAATAAATAAGGTCACCAAATCAGGGCCTGTACCGGCCTATTCAGTCTCGTGGGCAAACTAGTATACAATCTGCCCGTCAACCTAAGAGATCGACCTTTGCACATGTATCCTATTTTATATGTAGTAAGAAGACTTATGTAGAATATGAAGAATATGTAGATCTGCAATTGCTTGAGAACAATAGATTGTCTATGAATGGTCTTCAAAACAACATACATAGGACCTTGCTAGATATCCTTGGTCTTCCTTGCGGTTTCTCAACTTGGGAGCCCAGTGTCACTTACAATCAAGTACACACTTTCAGCATCTTTTTCTGCTGCAATGAAAAGGCTTATGAACTGGGAGCCTAAAAAAAGAAAAGTTTTATATTCCTAATATAAAATATTACAATACAATTATTCTGCTTACATTTGTTTCCGAGCAGGTGCTTTAAACATGTAGTTACCCATTTCTGCAAAAACCAGTAAATAGAACTGTAAATTTAGTTAAGTTAATAACATTTCTGGTTGGTGAGGTCTAAGGGTTAAATATGACAAGTTTGCAAGGACTTGGTTCATATAGGCTGAGATCCCTAGGTCTATGTATTCAAACATTTCCGTTTCAAGGCCAACAACTAGACGTTGTCAATATTTAATGCTATATATTGATTTGCAGCCTATAGACTTTTGTTTTGTGTAGCAGACACTTTCTAAAGACCAGCAGTTAAGTACACTGCTGCAGGCGATTACTTTGGGCCTAGTTTGCTTCTGTGTGTGTATTTGGCAGATGCTCCTGTGCTAATAAGGGTTAAAAGGACATCACAACAAACCACAGCATGTTTATTTCTAATGGTAAAGAATAGCAGTCATATATAAAATGCAACTTAAAACAAAACTGCTCTGATATGAAGGGCAAGCTATACAATGTATAGAGTCTTCCAATCAGCACAGCAGACCATACAGAGAAATGCTGTCCCTGCTGATAATGCATGTATGGGCTATAGCACATATAGGGGCAAATTCAATAAAGGGAGAATTTTCTCCAGCGACCGATTTGACACTCCGCGACACTTCACCCGGCACAAATTCGTTACCACTACGCTAATTCACTCAAATGCAAAGTTGCATTTCAACAGCCGAACGCTGGTGAATTTTCGCTAGCGGTACTGTGGCTGTGCAAGCATTTCCTAGCTAGCGTTCATTTCTGCCCAGCGAAACTTCTCTAGCACTTACACTTAGGTTACTTTGAATAGGGCTGGCACCTAAAAGTCGTATGGACGTCTTTAATAGTGATGTTGGTGCAAATGCTTGAAGTGGCCACTTATTTAAACACATGTCCAATGAGCTATAATAAAGACAGAGGAGATCCCTTTAATGCCCTAGACATGAGCCCATCCTTATACAAATGTGGCGTGCCCCTCAAATTAGTTTTAAAAAAATTCCTCACACATAAATCTTTAATAGTTCTGACTTTTGAAGGCAATCCCGCTTTAAAAAAGTAAAAGTCGTCAGTGTTTTTTTTTTACTAATGCAATTCCGGCATACAGGATATGATGTCACTGACACAAGATTGGGGAAGATGTTGCTTCTTTTATCAGTTCACCTGGTCTGAGGTGGCAAAGTAAACTCTGGTGTAAGTAAAACTTGCATCTTCGTGAATTTGCGAGTAACGACTGTTTGCCAGAGCGAAAAGTCACCTGGCGATAGGGAACGAATGCTATCAAAGGTCTTATTCGCTAGCGAATTGTCCTCTACACCCGTGAATTGGTGGTCCCTGCAGATGAGATTTCTGGCAAATTTTCACTAGTGAAGCCCCCTAGCGAATCTGCCCCCTAGTGTTTAGACTGCTGCAGTGCTATTATGGCGAATCACCACTAATCCCAAATCACCCATCACCGCTTACCATAAGAAAGCATGCGAAATGCTCTGACTATTGAAGTACACTGGTAGTGACAATGAGCAAAATGAGTGGTGGTGTAACACCTGAGTGCACTGTGGTGGTCCAAACCCCATGTGTGCCACACTCTTAATTACTATCAAACAGGGACAGGTATTGACGATACTTTAGCTGTTGCAGAAGCAGAACTCCTTCCCTGAATGCTGAGATATGTAGTTCTGCTACAGCTGCAGCACCAAAAGTTACATATCCCTGCTGTAAAACATTTTTTTGGACATCCTGAGAAATAAATTACATTTCATGCTACAATCCAACTCAAAAACATCAGTTTACACTATGCTTAAATGCTTGTGGCCTTTAAAGTAATTAATCAGTTGAAAAGCTAGAAATAAAAAAAAAAAAAATCACCTTCTGTACAAATAAAAACACCGGAGCGGCCATTAATTCACTGTACAATTCCACAATGGAAAACGTGACATAGCAGTTTCTCTTCAGATTTTAACATTACACCTGACATAAGCAGTGTAGAGATCACTTGCCATAAATGAATATAGTAGTGGTTACACGAATGCAATTCCTGAACAAATGCTGACGTATATCAGATGGAGCGAAGCATTATGATCCCTATAATGAGAATAGACGAACTATACCTGGAGCAGTGCCCAGGTGCCTTCTAGGCAAATCATGCATAACAAAGAACACTTTGTCAAAAAAAATGGCTGGGGGTGGGGAGACGGCAAGGTAAAAGCAAACCTGATGAACAGATTGAACGTCCCTTTAGACACTAAACGAAGGGACCCAGCTTGCAGAAGAAAATGGAGATTAATGGTGGCCTTCAGTCTTGTAGTTGGCAACAACTCCAGGTACATCTACCTGCAAGAACATGAAGGACTGCAATGGATATGAATAGTGTACAAATGAATTAGCACACCGTCTAACTAAATGAGTCAAAAAAAAAAAAAAAAGAGTAAAGTCAAAATGCACATTACCTTTGAGGTGCCTTCACATCTTGTTGACACACGTTGGCACAATAAATTGGCCTAAATAAGGCAAGCATAAGTAGTTGTGTGTTCTAAGACTAATGGCCTAACCTCCAGAAAGCTTGCAGTAAGTTAAAGGGATTCTGTCATGATTTTTATGATGTAGTTTTTATTTCTAAATTAAACTGTTTAAAATGCAAATAATCCACTCTACAATATAAAATTTCATTCCTAAACCAGCAAGTGTATTTTAGATGTAATATTGGTGTGCAGACAGTCATCTCAGGTCATTTTGCCTGGTCATGTGCTTTCAGAAAGAGCCAGCACTTTCTGTCAGGCTGTTTCTCGTACTCAATGTAACTGAATGTGTCACAGTGGGACTTGGATTTTACTATTGAGTGCTGTTCTTAGATCTACCAGGCAGCTGTTATCTGGTTACCTTCACACTGTTCTGTTGTTAGGCTGCTGGGGGGTGAGGGAGGGGGTTACAGCAGAAAAGATTGACGGATGTTTATCAGATCACAAGCCACATGACTGGGGGCAGCTGGGAAACGGACAATATGTCTAGCCCCATGTCAGATTTCAAAATTAAATCTAAAAAAAAAAAATCTGTTTGCACTTTTGAGAAATGGATTTCAGTGCAGTTCAGTGCTGGAGCAGCAGCATTAACTGATGCATTTTGAAAAATAAATTTTTTCCCATGACAGTATCCCTTTAATTATTTTGATTATGCTCAAGCTTTAATTTCATACCTCTCAGTGAGAAGGATTCAACACTGCTGCTTCCAATCAGAACACAAACAGTATAGAAGTGCATCAAAAGGAAAAGCCTAAAAGGTCACTGAATCTGCAACGGTACAACTGGATGCCTTTATCTTAAAATAAACGGTCTACAGCAGATCAATCCGTATCCAGCAATATGCAACTGTAGTAAACTCTACAAAATATTATTTGCCCGACATTAATAAAAAAAAAAAAAAAAAAACTGCGCATTGAACTCTAAGGACAAATGCTGTACACATGGACTCAACAGCTCTACTGAAACGGATTACCCACCCCCTTACAGTCTTTTCCGTACACCCGATGAACGCACAAGGTAGCTTCAACTTAGTACGACAGTGAGCGGTGTGAGGCTGACACAAACCTCCAATATGGAAATTGGGAGTGTTATTAAAAGTTCTGCACAGAAAGCAGAAAAAATATAATCACTTTGAACACATCATGAAAACCCCTGAAGGATACACACAGAAAATGGTGTACACCTGAATAGAACAGACAATGACAGTACATTATAAAAAACATGACATGTAACTGGGATGGGGCAGAGGGAAGAAAGGGACAGATTCATTCCAGCTTTTAGAAGAAAATTCCAGGTACAAGTACAAATAGTTCCAGTGTAAATATAGCTTGGCGCATTTGGTATCTGTAGTGATTTCTATACAAACGATAGGCTGAGAGGTAATATTTATAATTATGTATGAGTGTATATATTTAGAGAGTTTTTTTAGGTTTTCATTTTCTTTTTTTACAAAGCATTATTATACTTAAAAAAGTTAAAATCCCCACAGTCCCCTAAAACGGAAAATAAAAAACAAAAACAAAAACAAAGTCTCAAAAAACACTCCAGTTAAAAGATATGGCTTCAGAGTTATTGTAGTGTAGATGCCGAACCAAAATTTCTCCCATTCAACTAAGATCCGGTATTAAAATGTGATGTGTCGCTCAAATACAAACCATGCAGCGCTTCCTGCCTATAGCTGAACCCTGAAGCAGGTGCCCAGCATAGGCTCATGCTTGAATTACTCATCCACACCTTATCATATCAATACTGCTTCCTTATCGTAGTACATCTTCGTGAAATCAGGCCAGAAGAACCTTGTCTCGTTGATGTCTGGTTAATGAGCACAAACATTAAAATCCCTGCTGTTGGCAAATGCTTGACACCTGAGATTCATTGACAAATGATGGATTTTTGCAGGTTCCCACACCTCTCTTCTAATCCTCTTGGACAGCGCAAGCTGAGGGTCTGTTATTGATAAGATTTCTATTGCCAATAGTTCTCACCAGCATGAATCTCCTGGTTTTTTTTTTTTAGGAAGCGGGTGGCGAGATGTGAAAAAAAAAAAAGAAAAAAAATCAGCGCAAAGTTGGATTTTGCAAAAACTAGGTGACAAGTGACCCTGTATGCAAAAATACATGAAGTGTCACTAAAGTGACCTAAAAGACACCTCAAAAAAGTGGAGCTTTATATTTGCGCATGCAGACAAGCTCACATGTACACGTGTGCACCTACAAAACACAGGTCAAAAAGAGCGACACACAATCTGCACATGCATGGACGCAGTCTGTGTAATCTTTCCTTTCAAGCTCCAGAGTCACTTTTTACATTGCCTGAAAGCGAGATTAAACCATCCTCAAAAGGGAAGTCTCCTTGTCTGTGACTTAAGTAAGTCCCAAGACAAACCTCAGCTTGCTTAATAAAACTCGACCTAGTTAGGTGAATGGACGTTGTCTTATGCAGTGGCCAAAAACGTGAACTTTTCAAACATACAAGCTAGATGAAGTGGGTTATGCCCTATACGAATGAGAGGGGTGCCACTGAATATTCTGTTTAAAAAGAAAAATTAGGCATTGTTGCAATCAGCTAGAGTTGATTCTGTATCTTCATGCTCTTCTGTTGAGGGTGAGGTGGATTTGGGGGGGGGGGGCGGTTTCCTGTTTCATACCCAAACCAAGAATTTACGCAGTGTGCTGTTCTCTTCCATTGAGACCCAAAAAGGCTCCACTGTTCCAACTGGCAGTTGTCTGGGAAGAAACTCTGAGGTAGGCCTCATACTTATGTACTACATCATGGCAGCTTGTATGATTTTTCCACATTTTCTCGGGGGAGTTCTTGGAGTTTTCAGATTTTCACATCTTCTTGTATACTGAGCTGTGACAGGGTTTTTTTAATGCGCAGAGCTGTCAGCCTGGCTGCACCATTGGCATACCAGCACTCCCTCATCATCTTCCCCATAACTCGGAGAGCCTGATTAAGAGATCAAAACAGTTTGTTACAAATAAAAAGCAACAACAGTCTTACCAGATTTACTGCATACCACAAGCTGAAGCTGTCTTCTACAATTTATACACCCAATAAATGCTACCTGTGCAACATACTTCATGTCATTTTAGCAACTTTATCAGCATAAATGATAAATTTTATTTCGTTTAGTCTCTGATATAATAAAGAAGGGCTCTAAATCTTAAAAATAAATTGATAGAGAATTGAGAGATTTTAGCAAAAATATTAGGCTTTTGGCTTAACAGTTCTATTTGAATGTCAGAGAGTCAGCAACCCTGAGTTTAAAGGAGATCTAACCCTTAAAAACAAATGAAATGATTTTGATGTTTTCAATGTAGTCCACTGAGCACTTTCACAATTTACATATTCTATTGTTAGTGGTTGTGGAGATGTTCATAATTTTAGACTATAGCAGGCTTTAAGCAAGTTTGAGTCTATGCACTTTATTTAAAGGAAAAGGTATAATCAATGAAAGGGTGGCCAAAATGTTAGCCCCCAACCCTGCAGTGATTATGATCACTATCGAGAGACAATATATAATTTTCTTTCTGAATATTCTCTTCAGTCTGATTCAGTTGCGCTGCGCGGTAGAGTAAAAAGCTTAAGCAAAAAGTCAGCTTTCCAGTTCCACAATACTGCTTACAAGCCCCTGGCTTGAGCCACAGAGTAAAGAGGAAGAAGATTGTGACACAATGCTCCTAGAATTAGAATCACTGGCGTATGGTTAACATATGGCATTGGGTATGCTTAAACGGATGCTGTCATAGGAAAACATGTTTTTTTCAAAACACATCAGTTAATAGTGCTGCTCCAGCAGAATTCTGCACTGAAATCCATTTCTCAAAAGAGCAAACAGATTTTTTTTATATTCAATTTTGAAATGTGACATGGGGCTAGACATATTGTTAGTTTCCCAGCCCCCAGTCATGTGACTTGTGCTCTGATAAACTTCAGTCACTCTGATATCCCCCTCCCTACACCCCTCCCCCAGCAGCCTAAAAAAAGAACAATGGGAAGGCAACCAGGCAGTAGCTCCCTAATACAAGATAACAGTTCCCTGGTAGTTCTAAAAACAACACTCAATAGTAAAAGCCAAGTCCCACGGAGACTGATTCAGTTACATTAATTAGGAGAAATAACAGCCTGCCAGAAAGTAGTTCCAACCTAAAGTGCACACACAAGTCACATGACGGACAATATGTCTAGCCCCATGTCAGATTTCCAAAATTAATATAAAAAAAATCTGTTTGCCAAGAGTGCAGAAGTCTGCTGGAGTAGGACTATTAACTGATGAGTTTTGAAAAAAATAAAAAAAAATAAAAAAATTTTTTCCCATGACAGTATCCCTTTAAAGGAGAAGGAAAGGTTAAAACTAAGTAAGCCTTATCAGAAAGGTCCATCTAAATATACCAGTAAACCCCCAAAGTAATGTTGCTCTGAGTCCCCTGTCAAAAGAAATACTGCATTTCTTTCCTTCTATTGTGTACACATGGGCTTCTGTATCAGACTTCCTGCCTTCAGCTTAAACCTCATTGCCCTGGGCAAGAGTATGCTCAGTTTGCTCCTCTCCCCCCACCCCTCCCTTCTCTACTGTAATCTGAGCCCAGAGCAGGGAGAGACTCAGACAGGAAGTGATGTCACACCACATTAATACTGCAGCTCCTATTCTAAACAAACAGAGAGTTTCTAGAGCTTTTTACTCAGGTATGGTAAAACATTCTACAGAATAAATATAGCATTCTAGCTTGCACTATTGCAGCTAATCTATTGGCAATAAAATGCCTCCGTAGCTTTCCTTCTCCTTTAACATTTGCCAACCACAGTGGTTTTACCTTTTTTTTTTTCTTTTAGAAATTCCAACATTTCGATCACATTATAGTGATCTTCCTAAGGGAAAATCACTATGCTTCTTCCACTTTTTTCCCCCAACCACCTTCACTCTAACACAATATTGGATAAAGTATTAAATATATATATAGCAATGTAATTTCTACATATAAAAGCTTTAATGTTACAAGTTAAAAATTCTAAAATGGTTCATATTTTTACACTCATACCTCATAACTTTGCCACCAATTAGGTATGTTTGGTCGCAGCTTCTGGTCACACACTACTTTTCTCATTTCTTCAATCGATGGATCTGAAGGAACAAGGTCATAAAAGGGAAGCTGATATTCCTCGTGAAAACCTAAAAAAATGAAAAAAAATTAAAAATGCTGGAGGATTTAAAACAAGACCATAATAAGCATAATCTGGTGAGACTGAGCTTGACTGGAGAACAAGTGAGAATCAGATGGGGTTGACCTAGTTTAAGATCAAGGCATCATTTACAGAGGTGATGAACTTCATGAGTGCTGTTACATACAGCACCCAATCAGCTCTGGGTGCTCTACTGCAAGTTACAAAAATAATAAAATATAAATTGCTTGCTGTGTATATCTGTATCCCTGTAGTGTAAAAGCCATGTTCGCAAATAAGCCACTTGTACAATGTCAAGCCAAGGCAATTACAGGTATGGGACCGGTTATCCAGAATGCTCGGGACCTGGGGTTTTCCGGATAATGGATCTTCCTGTAATTTGGATCTTCATGCCTTAAGTCTATTAGAAAATCATGTAAAAATTAAATAAACCATTAGGCTGCTTTTGCTTCCAATAAAGATGAATTATGTCTTAGTTTGGATCAAGTACAGGGTACTGTTATCATTACAGAGAAAAAGAAAATCATTTTTTAACATTTGGATTATTTGGATAAAACTGAGTTTATGGGAGACAGCCTCTCTGTAATTTGGAACTTTCTTGATAACAGGCTTCCGGATAACGGAAGCATGTATATAGTACCTGTACTATATAAAAGCTGAGCAGGTGGGACTTGATGGAAAGTCTGTATGTGATTGGCTCATCTTCTAGCCCACCCAAAGCATAGTCACGTATTTCTGCAAGGCCTAAGACCCTTTTGTCCTGCAGAGCAGAGTAAACTACTCTGCTCACTCTCACTATTTTTTTTTAGAAACAGTTTCATTCTTTATTTAAAAGCCATGTTAAAATTTCATTCTTAAATTATAAGGCAAATATAGCAATTCTGGGCATTTCTGCTGGCCAGGCAATGAATAGCTCTGTGGAAAGGCAACTAAATCTTTCCCCAACTGATTTTAACAACAATCACATGGCATAGTCAGGGGGCCCATAGTGTTTGGAAATTGATGCTCAGAAAAAAGGCAATTTACTGTTGTAACATTGGCCTTGAACAACAAACCTTTAAAGTTATAGAAAGTAAGTTACATGCCCAGTTTTCTACTTCTTTTATCAATACCACACACAAATCAGAGTTCCATGTGTATTTTGACAATTGTTCTTTTCTAAGCAGCTATAATGTGGTTGAAAAGGAACATACCTCCTGTACTGCACCTGCGGGCAATTTCCCAATAAACGAGACCCAGAGCGTAAATGTCAGCACATTTGAAGGAATCAAAATGTTTCATGTTTATCGTCTCATCCAAGACTTCAGGGGCCATATACCTATAACCACATAAACAATGTTGAAAGTTTAGAACAAATGAAATAATGAAAATGACATTTTAAATTTCAAGTTGTATATATACCTTTTGGTCCCGACTCTCTGGTTTGGAGCAATGTCAATAGTGTCAGTGGCAGAATCATGTCTTACAGCAAGACCCAAGTCTGCAATAGCGCACATTCCATTCTTTTTTACCAGAATATTCTTAGACTTAAGATCCCTGTGAGCAATTCCAGGCTTTCCTATAAACAGAGAGAGCGTGACATCTTTAGTGTGGTTGCTTAAGCATATATCTTTGTTTTTGGCTGTCATTATCCACAAAGACGCAGAGGAAAAAAATAAACTATGTGAAGAGGACAAACCACTAATCAAAGGAAAGATAAGACTCTTTAATATGCCACTTCATTTTATATAAACTATCTGTTGCTCAAGTATTCCTTTTTGGAGTATAGCTCTCCTTTAACTAATATTTTTACGTGTGCATGAGAGATCAGGCAAAAGTTTATATTTGAATCTATATATGTCCAAACAGTCCAAACACAACATATAAATACAGTTACTTCATAAAACATTTGCTTGCCACAGGCTGAAAGTTTCTTGTAAGGCTTGTTCTATTTGGTTTAAAAAAACGAAAAAAAGAGGACTAGGACATATAATGCAGGTAAACTTCAGACCTTTTATTATAGGTTACAATAATCTATTTACTAGTTTATAATACACTTGTAAAAAGATCTATTTACTTTAAATAAGGAATTCCCTTTCGAATTCTAGTCAATGAATTACCACCACTGTGTGTTAGAGAGTTTATTGCTAAAAGAACCAATGAAAAAGGAGTCCGGGCTTTACAATTAGTGATTTGATTGCCAGCAAAGGCCCTACTGCCACCTACAGCCTTGCTTATTGCATCATTTTGAGGATTGCAAGTAGGCCACAGTCCCCGCGCTTTGCTAGATAAAGACATCTCATTGCCATGCTGCATTCTTTTAAATGTCCCAGAATGATGTAAACATTTGTGTAAATATACCTCTTTGGTCGCCTTGTTTATTAAAAGCAGCATATGACAGTGGTAGCATATTTGTTATTTTTGTGCAGCAAAATAAGTTGCAGGAGGCTCGATACCATATATATAGAATCTATTGCTGCTAAATGTTTGTAACCATGATATCTGCTCTTACCTTGAGTGCCAACAATTTCCATATGCAAATGAGCAAGGCCACTAGCTGCAGAAAGAGCAAGCTTTATCATCCCTTCAATTGTAACTGTATATCGATTCAGATAGTCAAACAGCGATCCATGCTCATGATAGTCCGAAACAAGCCACAACTGGGTCCAGGTTCCATTGTCTGCAAATAATCATCAACAATAGTGAAGGTTGTTATACCATAATTAGAACAAATTAATTGAATTGGTGATCACATGATATAAAACATGATGAGAAGATAATATTCAGCAAGTACAACAATAATACCTTAAGTCCTTAGCAAAGCCATATTATAATTTATGGCTAGTTCAGTTATTTATATTATGGGCACTACATTGTGAATCCTATTTAAATGATATCATACATAAAAAAAAAAAATACCTTTGTTGTCTGCAGCAATAAATCCTAGGATATTTTCATGGCGCAGCATAACTGTCTGGTAGATTTCTGCTTCCCTAAACCATGAACGTTCTTCTCGGGAGGAGAAAATTTTCACTGCAACATCACCGCCTCTCCACTTCCCACGCCAAACTTCACCAAAACGACCCTTCCCGATTATCTCTTGCAAAACGATAGTTCTCGCCACAGTCCGCTGCACAAAAAGTGGTAGCCCTGCAGAGGAGAAACAGAGAAAGTGTGATCCACAAAGGCATCTTACTTCTCATAAATCACTAGGGATGTATGACTCTTGCCCTTAGAATGTAAATCAAACATGGCCAAGGCAAATGAAATATATAGAAGTAATCCCAACTTGAAATTACAGACAAGTCTCAGAAATGACTTGACACGCTGCTCATCTTTAACGACTTCAACTTATAAAGCTATTTAACCTGTGTTAGTTAGATACTGTTGGCGAAGTTTAGGCATCTGCTACTCACAAACTGGATCCATGACAAAGTTCTGAATGAGGACCAAAACGTCATAAATGACGTGATTAAATCAATAAGCTTTGCATTTGTATCTACAATGGTTTAAAATATCTTCTTTCCATGAGAAAACATAAAATGAAAAACATTAGCCAAGTTTTACCTGAGCCAGAACCAGATGTGGAAAGATCATAGACCAAGTCTGGCAGAGTTTTATCTTTTGCAAGATACATTTCACATGATGGATCCTCCAAGTCAAGTCTCTGGCGGTTGTGATAAACTCGCTGGTGACAGTGAAACAAGACAACGACGATAAGGATGACACAAAGGAGAAATACTGGGATTGCAATAACAGCTACAAGCTCCACCGGACCCCAGCCTGACGGAGAGTCAACTGTAATTTGTCCTAAAAGAAAAAACAGACATACTTCAGTTGAAATGAATGGCACAGTCACTATTTCCCAAATTCCTTTGTGTTGTTTAATAATGTTATATATTTCCAAGACAAAAATATATATGCCCAGATGAAATACACAAAGACAAGATTTGTATCTCCCCTATACAGTAAGGGGCCGATTCACTAAGCTCGAGTGAAGGATTCGAATGAAAAATACTTCGAATTTCGAAGTATTTTTTGGGTACTTCGACCTTCGACTACGACCTTCGACTTCGATTCGAACGAAAAATCGTTCGACTATTCGACCATTCGATAGTCGAAGTACTTTCCCTTTAAAAAAAACTTCGACCCCCAACTTCAGCAGATAAAACCTACCGAAGTCAATGTTAGCCTATGGGGAAGGTCCCCATAGGTTTGCTAACCTTTTTTTGATCGAAGGATTTTCCTTCGATCGTTGGATTAAAATCCTTCGAATCGTTCGATTCGAAGGATTTAATCGTTCGATCGAACGAAAAATCCTTCGATCGATCGAACGAACGTTTAGCGCTAAATCCTTCGACTTCGATATTCGAAGTCGAAGGATTTCAATTCGAGGGTCGAATTTCGAAGTATTTTTAACTTCGAAATTCGACCCTTAGTGAATCTGCCCCTTAGAAATGAAAGAGAGAAAGAATGGGGGTTACTGTCTAATGATTAATGCTGTTAATGGTATAGCAGATATGAGCATCATTTTATGACTTAAAGTGGACCTGTCATCCAGACATAAAAAGATGTATAGTAAAAGTCCTTTCCAATTAGACATGAAACCCAAATTCTTTTTTCCATTAAAACATCCATATTTGTTATAAATGCATTTAAAGATTTCAACTGTCAATAATATATTACCTGCCCCTTCTCTATACCTTAGGCATAGAGGCGGGGCAAGCAATTACTTTCACTTTCTGTTCTGTATCTCCTACATGTTGCTGCACTCCCCACATTCCCCCTCCCCGTTCACAGTCTATAATTGTGTAGCCAATGCAAAGGTATGGGCATCACGTCCCCCGTTCTGGTGCACAAACAAGATTTTGAGGTGTTACATTGCTTGTCTTAATAACAGTGTCCACAAAATGGCTGCTGCCGGCTTGCTGTGATGGTGAATTCCAAGACTGATTGCAACCAAGATTAATTTATATAGTGTAAGTAAAGTTAATTTTGCTTAACAAACACAATAGATAAGTATTTGGAATTATTTCTTGGGGTGACAGGTCCCCTTTAAGGAGTGCTGTCGGTCTTCTTCCAGTAGGCAAACTTATTTCAGGGCCACCTGCAATAAAGTCACAAAAAGTCTATCAAATGGGCTGGGGCCACAGCCACTCACTGTTGGACAACGGTGGACTAGAATATAGCACAGACATTCTTCTGAGGATTTACTTTATGAGGCTACCTAGTTATAACTTCAAATACTCTATAATTTAGGTGAAACTCCTCAAGCAACTTTGATATGTTAGACATTGCTAACACCACTTATCAATCTATTTACTTTATAAGAGGGTGAGGGCCTTTCCAATGAAACAAAAAGGTCTTTTTAACATAGAACAGTAGCTACAATAGTAAAAACCTATCCATTTTATTTTGAAATGTTTTATGATATATATATATGACAAGGGTAAAACCTTGATTTGCTCTTATTCCATAAAGGCAACATTTATCTGGGCAGTATTAAAGCATAAAACAAAAATAACACACAAGTTTGCAGATTTTAAGAAATTAACAGATCTGATACCACTTTATTCTGGGTCTCTTGCAAAGCTCCGTGAGATGCTCCATTATTGAAATTTATAAAGCTGTGGCTTGAGGGATGCATGTTGGTTTAATTAGAATAATATATACTGCACAGTATCTCAGTTTAATTTAATGTGATTTTCCATGGAAGCATAACAGCATTCTGACGAGGTGAATATATAAACTACACTGGTAATGTTTTTGCACCGCTAGTTCAGGAAATAAAACTAAACAGGATTCTTCACTCATATTTGCCATTTTTCAAAAACTTTTTAGAACTTATGTTCCTAGTATGAACATCATACTTGTTACAGATAATTTAGCTAGGGTCTTGTTATATTTAGAATATATTTTTATATTAGTATATATTATAGGTTATGCTTGGAAGCACCTGAAATCCCTGGACCTGAATTTCCAAAACAAGACCGGCTGTATGCACTTAACCCTGTACTCTCCAATAACTATGCTAGAGAGAAAGAGAAGAGGAAACCCGACAGCACTTTTTTTTTTAAATCAGAGGAAACCTACCAAAGGGTGAGCCTAGCATCAGTCAGAGTGGCTGGTCCAAAAAAAAAAAAAAAAAAAAAAGATAGCTACAAAGAAGGCTTCATGTCAGTAACCAACCTGTTTTCTGCAGTATTAGGCACAACCCACAACATGAAAAAAGGTGACAAGTGTTATTCATGAGGGGTGTCCAGTGAATTAAATCCAGGGTCATGAACCACATTCAAATGTAAAAGTAAAAATTTAAAAGTTGGAGTGCAACATAATCATGCAAAACGTTCTTGGGGTGCCAAATATGGCCTGCGATGGACTAATGGTAGCCCCTATGTGGACTGACAGCCTACTTTGAGATCACTAGGAGCAACATCCAATGGGTTGGTGAACAACATGTAGCTTGCGAGCCACTGGTTGGGGGGGGGATCACTGATTTAATAATTAACCTTGGACCCATGTCATAGCACAACATGGTGAAAAATACACTGGCCTGGCTGGTACTATTATACGGAGCACTGCACCACAATGTTCAGCCATTTCTAGGAAAACTTTGGAAGTCCCAGACCACTCGCTTGTACTATAGCGAACACTGTCAGTACTTTTACTTTACTGAGCATATGCGTGGTCTGGGAAAGCCAAATGATTCCTGGTAAATGGCAGAAATTGTTGGTGCAGTACTGAATGGAATACCCAGGGCTAGTGAATTCCTCCCGTTTTTCACGGGACAGTACCGATTTGGACAGCTCAACCCACATCTCCTGCACTGAACAGCCAGAAAAAGATACAAAGTTTCATACTTAATTGGCTTTTGGCAGAGAGTACAGAATAGATACTTAAGATAATTTTGTAACAATTTAAGACAAGCAGGTCTCTTGTGGAAACTTGCCGCTTATAGGGCAATTCACCTTCATTAACAAAAGTGTAATAACCACAAACACAGAAATGTGTTCAAACTTTCAGTAAAATGGACATGGTAATTAGGGGGTGTGGCCACAAAATGGGCATGGTCAAAAAAAAAAAATTAGCGCAGCAAATCATTTTGTCCTTCTTTCTATTACCAAAATGTTGGGAGGTCTGCTGGTGCCTTTTCAGCAATGAGGATCACTGGTCCATGAATCAAAAGCAACATATATGCCTAAAAATTGGCACCTTTTACTTTATAACACTCTCCTTGTCCTTTAAATTTTATTTGTATAATATAAATAGCATGGACATGCAGCTATTATTCAACTTCAGTTCTAAGCAAGGAAACAATAAAACACAATTTACGTGGATTTGCCCCTAGGAAAAAAAGTCAGATTATAACGAGATGCATTTCTGAACTTAATAAATAATAATAAACCCGAGTTCTGAATGTTAAACTAAAGTGGGGGCAACACGACCTTAACAGCCTTTACTGTCAAAAATTAAAATAGCAAAATAAGTTGCCTGGACTAGAAATCAACAAAAGTACAACTGCTCATTAATGACATTCTTTCAACGGAACATATTTTCTCAAAGTGTCACAATATACAGTGTAGAAGATATATGCATTAGTTTAATTCAAGCTATTGGGTGTTGAATCACGGAATACATCATGAATCTCAGGTGAAGGAAAGCATGAACAAAGGAGGGAATGGAAGAAAATCTCAGGCATATGAATAGTTGATTAAAATAGCCCTTAAGACAAAATGATGCATGCAAACAGTGGTGGTCGTGATATCTTGCCTTACAAATTCCTACAGATCTGTTCTTCTGCAGTCTATTTTGAGCCAAAAAAATGTAATGTAGAGCTGTAGAAATATAGTACTTTGGGTAGGATAACCATAAGTAACTAAAGCTGGAACTCAAAACGGCATCATATTTTTGTGTTACTGGTCTTTAAACATAAAGCAGCTAAAATATAATTATTGTACATATACCTTACTGTCAAATATCTTTCAAGGCTTAGTGTACATTACACCAATATTTTTATTTTAAATACTGCCAAAGTGATTAGAACTTTCAAAGTGACTTTCCCAAGCCCAGTTTAAGTCATCCGTTTTATGTAAAAGACATCTGATATGACTTACCAGTTGGCACTCCTACGTCGATTTTGTTGCAGTAATCTGTGTAACAGCAGTGGGTGTTGCGGATATCTTCTGAGCTAAGACAATAAAATGGTTTTCCAGGAGGTACCAGATAATCATGGCTAATGCAGGCTCGCAAATGATATTCTTTTCCATCGACATTGGAGATAGAGACCATACAGGCACCGTCCGTAACACACGTATAGTTTGACTGAACGCAGTTAGAGCACATACATGTAAGCTCTGAAAGAAAAACAGACAAGGGAATAATAATTGAAGTCTGCATATTAGAATGTGTAAAATGTCTCCCTGTAAATATCTCCCTAACTGTAAATGATCTCCAAATGGTACTCATCACTTATAGGGAAGAATTTCCAAGGAGTGGTAACATTTACAAATAGCCTTAAAGCTTATAACAACTAAGAAACAAAAATCAATTAGATGGCACGTGTTTGAAAGCAACAATATGTAGCTACAAGTTACTAGATCACCTTTTCCATTACCCTCATGTACCAGAATTAAGTAGTAGGAGGCAGTTAAAAGGTTAAGTGGCCTCTTAATGAAAAAAAACCCCAAAAACATAAAAGGAATACATATTGACTGCTTTAATTTGCAATTGTGTTTAGCAATAACTTCAAATTAATTGGAAATGTTTAATGACTGTATATGGAAAGTTGCTTAGGATAATTATTAATAATGTTAATTTTGTCTATTCAAAAACCACAGTTTAGAGGACCCCATTAACGTCTGTACCTTTATAAAATGAAAGAACTGGTCAAAGAACAAATATTTAAGCAAGGTACTTTATATATTACATTTCTACAGAACCATATAGTTCATATATACGGCCGTCTAGTTTGGTGTGAATTTTACTCATTAAAGGAACAGTAACACCAAAATATGACATTTTTTAAAGTAATTCATTTATAATGTACTTTTGCTCTGTGATGGCAAGTTTTATGTTTTCTTCAGAAAGGCTACTATAGCTTATACAATTAATACGATCTGTAGAATACAATGGGAACATTTCTGTTATCTACTATGTTACCTGTGCTAGAGTCCTGCGTGGAACCAATTTGTTAAACCTGACCAGCATACTTACCCGCTTGGACCCACTACCTGGCCCGCTGACCATCAAGAAACAGGAAGTGCTGTCATTGTTAGCCCGGAAGTGACATCATTAGAAGTTGGCGTGATCAGAAAAAAAGGAGTAAAACTCGATATTGAGAAGACCCGTGACCCGAACCTCCACCCGCAAACCTGGAGAACCACAGACCCATGTCTAAACCCGCTTCCGAAACTTCTACCTGCAACCCACAGGGCATCGCAGGTTTTTGTGGCCATAGACACACAGATCCTATCGTACGGCCAAACAATCAGATTACACCCGACATAGCCATGTTTGTTGATGGCATATCGGGGAAAGATCAACTCGTTTGGCGATGTTGCCAAACGAGTGGATCTTTGCATCTATGGCCACCTTTACCCGCGTGTACCTGACCCGCTGCAGGACTCTAACCTGTGCCTTTCTCCTTTTTTCAAACTGAATGGCTGCACAGTAGTCGGTTTATATAAACTAGTGTCGAGTTTTTGAAGAAAACTGTTTACCAGTGCAGCGCAATAGTACATCAAATATTAGTTTAAAACATTCATTTTTGGGTGTTACTGTTCAAGTTTTTAAAAGACCAATTAATAATAAAGTGTGATAATGCAGTAACATCAGGGGACCAAAGAAGGGTACTAGGGAACATGTTTGTTAATATAATCTGGCATAATGGAAATACTGCTATATTGATATAACATGCTGATTAATTTACGTCATTCATATGGCTGGTGGTTCATGTATAATAGCAATAGCTGTACTAGTTTATATTGCTGCAGGCCTAACAGACATACTTGCCAAAGAAAACATGTACTTCTGGAGAGGAGTATTAACAGTTGCACAATTCACATAGTTACAGAAAGTGTGATGGTGGTGGGTAAGGCCCAATAGATAGGATAAGGTAAGAACAGGAGCAAAGTTAATTGCTGTATTAGTAACCCATAGCAACAGATCAGAAGGTAGTATTTTTCAGTAAGCGATTTAAAAGCAAATATCTGGTCAGTTGCTCTTTAATGAACTTACTATTACAATACCCCAAGTGTCTCTGTGGCATATTCACAGTGCAGGTACAGAATCTACTATCTGGAACTTAACAATGCAAGTTAAGGGGCGTCTGCCCAGGGCCCACTGCTTTTGGGGGCCCACTGTGCCAAAAAATAGAGGGGACGGGGCAAGATGCAGGGAGGGGACACAGGGAGGAAGGAAGATGGAGGGAGGAAGACAGAAGGAGGGGATACAGGGAGGGAGGAGACACACACAGGGAGGAAGATGGAGGGAGTAAAAAACGGGGAGGATGGGCCCACTAATTGACTCTTTGCCCAGGGCCCACCAAGGCCCATTTACAAACAAATTATGATTTTTTTTCCCATGAATCTGGAAGAATTTGTGATTTCCCTATATTTCTAAAAATTCGAGATTAACCACAAAAACCTCTAAGGCAAAACATTGACAAATAAAAGTTATCGAGTTACTATAAAGGTCAATGGGAGCTGCACCTCTTTGAATCAATTTGGGACTTTGAGGTTTTCGGATATTTTCTTCGCTAGAAATTGCCCAGAAAACTCAATTTTTTCCATGCTTTAGTATTTTTTAATGCATCGTTCAGTGTTCTCATAACGAATTGTGTCTGGCTACAAGTTGTACAAGTTAATATCCTCAAAAGACAAACATTTGGCAAATGCATCTCCTATCTTATTTACCATCATTCAGTGACAGCTGCAAGAGACATAAGGCGTTGCAAAGCCATGACAATAACACTGCCTCCGTTTTCCTACAGAAATTTTCCTTTAGGGATAACAACAACCCTTTAACATTTTTTAATAATACTTATTTAAGTTAGTCTATAGCTAGATGAACAATATATATGGGGAAAAGTAAAACTTTACCATAAAAGATTGTAAAAAAGCCTGTAACGCTGCATCTATGGGGGAAGAGCTTAAAACAAAATTAAATTTATTATTCTCTTGGGACACTTACCAAAATTCTATAAGCCTCCCAGAGCAGCATGGGAAACAGCTGTCAGGTTTGACCGGTCGAATGTTTCTATGTACATTCAATACTATTCAGCGCAGTGCAGATGGATGGTCAATTTGTGTCTGCCGCTATTTTCTACCAGTTGTATAAAATTACTGGTGTACCAGTGGCCTAAGCTATACTAAAGCAGCCACTTAGGGGTCATTTACCAACACTGGGCAAATTTGCCTGTGGGCAGTAACCCATGGAAACAAATCAAATTGTTGCATTTGTTGTTCTACCTGCAGCTGGTAGAAAAGTCATTAACCGATTGGTTGCTATTGGGCTACTGCCCCGGGACAAATAAAGCCCAGTGTTGATAAAAATGGCCCACTTATCTTGGGCAAGCTGACCACAGGTTCCTTTTCTCCTCCCACGGGGCCCATTTGTGTTTGTGAGAGAGAAGTAAAGGTAGATAAGCAGGAATAACATAATCAACACTAAAAGGCAGATTTGTTAAGGGTCAAAGTGAAAAAAAATGATTTTGTTTTTGGTCAAAACTCTCAAATTCGAATTGTGAATTATCCAAACTCGATTTGAGTTTAAATTCGAATTCAAATGTCGAGATTTATCATACTCTGGCCCTTTAAGAACTCAAATTTGACTATTCGCCACCTAAAACCTGCCAAATTACTGTATAAGTCAATAGGAGAGGTCCAGGGACATTGTAATCGACATTCGACTCTTGATAAATGTGCCTCAGACTCCAGGACATAGGAAAGTCTAAGCTCTAATCTGACAAAAATAGTGCTTGATATTGTTCAAATCTGAAATGACAGTGTACCTTCCATAGACTTTTTCAGTAAAGCAGAAATAATATTTAAATTTTTCACACTCTCGTGTTTCAAAGGAGCAGCTCAATAAAGGGGGTCCCCAGGGTCTCTAAACTGTTGACTTGATCTGTTCCAATCCACCCTGTATGACAGGCATTGGATCAGCAGGTCAGTGCACACATGGAGCAGAACTGTGTGCCGAAATTCAGCTCCAAGACGGGGTGGGTGGAAATGGATCGGCCAAGGAATAATGAATGTTACAATGCTTAAATGATACTTTAGTTGATAAGAATTATAAAGTCAATTTATACAATTGTTTGACATCAGTGATGCAATTGAGAAATGCATCAAGTAAAGTAAAATCTTTCCAGTGATGGTAATAGAGAAAACAACAGTGTTAAAAGTCTTTTCCTTCACTTAACCAAGCAAGAATATTTTTTAGAAATACTTATTCTAAAGAAAAGGCCACACTTTTCTTGCCCAAGCAGAAGCCCAGGTGTGAACAGAAGAGCTTTGTCTTTCTTGCCTATATTTTCCAGCCACAATTTCCTTCAGATCTGAATGCAGACCACAAAGGAGAATAAAAGTAAAATATATTAGAACCACCACACAGCTGACTATATAGTTGTCTCTTCTGTTACTGAAAACAAAATCACTGAACATTGTAAACCCTCTACAATTCTAGTTTTTTTGGACAATTCCTAGCAAAAAAAGACCCCGAAAACCTATAAGGGTAAGTCAACACTGGGCGTTTTGGGGAGATTTGGTCACCTAGTGACTAATTGCCTCGTCTTTGCGGCGACCAATCTTCCCAAACGCCTTCCCTGACTCTGCGCCGGCTTAAAATGAAAAACCGCCGGCACTAATCACAGAAAACTTCGGGCGACTTCGGAAAACGAATCAGCGCGTGCGATTAGAGTCAGAAAAAGTCAGAAAGTGGTCCAATAAGATTGGCGCAGTTCCCATTGACTTCTATAGCACCTCAACAACTTTTACTTGGCAAAGGCTTTTGTGGTTTTTTCACTAAATAAACAACAACATTTTTAGATCTTTTTAGAAATATAGGAAAACCACAACATTTTCCAGAGTTATAGAAAAAAAATTGATTGTTCGTAATTGGGACATGTGTAATAAATGTATATTGTATAACACTACTTTTATTTCCTACTGATGCGCCCCTCATGGCGTTGGGCTGGAGAGTGATGCCTGCCATTTTTCTTCAGCTTCTAGGAATTTCTTTCATAGTCTTATGGTGGCCACATGCACTTCCAGACTTAAAACATTTGCTAAAAACATTTGTAAAATAGAAAAAATCATCACCACCCTGTAATTTTAGTATCCATTGGCATTTAAAAGGGTAGTTGAACATTTAAGTTCCATCTTAGCATATTATAAAATGCCCTATTTGTAGCAACCTTTCAGTTGGTCTTTGTATTACAATTATAGTTTTGGAATTATTTAATTTCTCTTCTGCCTCTTCCCAGTTTCGGTGGTCAACGACCTTGGCAGTCAAAAATGCTATTACTCTGTGAAGATGCTGTTGCATCATTTTGCCCCTAGGGCAAAAACTGGTTCAGATTGGAGGCCCATGCAGATACAATGAGATAGGATGACTTAACCTTCTGTGATTTTGCCCAATTCTAGTTACATTTCAGGGCTGGTGAGTAATGTGTGGACAAGTACTTTTAGCACAAGGCTTTCCATGGCAAAGCAATCGAGAACATCCAGTTAACAACTATTATATGAAATGTGCATATATCTTTTACAAGCAAATGAAGCACTATTGGGTTTATTTCACAAGATGGCAGATGCCTGAAATATTTCTCATTTTCAATACAGAGAGCACAACAATAAGCCTCCAGAATGTACCATTCACACTGTTATTGTTTGGGCTCATACCTCATCCAGAAAGGAATGCAGCCCTTTTCCAACTCAACAAAGCATTGCACAATCCTTAGAAAAGCTGTGGGGTGAGTTTGACAAAGGGAAGGCACAGACAATGTGTAACAAAATACTTCCAGTCTGAGCGGTTGAAATGACTATTATGGAAGCTCTGGTTAAAAACGAAAGTGTACAATACATTGAATTCAGAACTGTCTCATATAAAGCAAGCAGAATAGGCATTTATCATTAGCAATATGCAGACACATTCCACTGGCCAGATCAGATTCAATTCAAGGGTTGTTTGTTATGCCCCTACTATTTAACTTCTCCCCTGACACAATAGGAGTATCAAGCTCCAGAGCAAGGGCCTGTGAAGTCAGAATATATGCCGGAGTAAAGGTGGGCATGCAAGGATAGATTTAAGATGTCAGTTTGTAAAGGTGTCCTATTTAATGTTAACATGCAAGAACTGATTGTATAACCTTGTGCCGACTAATATTGGATACCTGATATTTATAATAAACTCACAACCAAGACTATGGGTTTTTTTTTTTACTAAACTCCGGTTGGGCTTTTTGGGGCAAAGCTCATGTTTTCAGGGTTTTTTTTTTTTTTTAAAGTTCAAAATTATTTGAGATTTATTAAAGCCCGACACAGCCTAAATCCGAAAATCCACCATCTCAGACCTGCTAAGGTTGTGTATAAGTCAATGGCAGAAGACCCGATCCTATTTTGAATTTTCTATGGTCTGTGCTGGAATTAGCCCGAAAATCCGACCTTTTCTGGCAAAAATCTTCTGGCTTTTCGGGAAAAAACTCTGAAAAAATCATATAATTTGTGTTTTTGCTCGATTTTATCAAGTTTTTACCCATACTTATTAAGTCCAGCTTTATTTTTATAATAAATAAATACTTGCTGCCTTGAAAAAGCTGATACAGCGAAAAACGCGTTGGCACTAAGATACTTTAAAAGCTACATTTTAAAACTTTTTTAAAAAAAAGAGTGAAACAATCTTTTCATCCTGATCTTTTTATGATTGAAGTACTTAACAGTCTCCTTTCTTTTTTATTAATTTGTGACGGCTAGTCCGTCGGTGTGCTTCCGCTGAACTCCACAGGGTATAGAACTCATCTCTCTCTCTCCTCTTGACTAGAATTCTTAAAGGTTACCGGATTTGTGGTCTTATTGCATATATAGCTCTTCCTGAAGTTAGTGAAAAATAGTATTGTGACCAGAGTCAGGTTTATTTTGACTGCCTTTACTTTGTGGTGTCCCATAGTTAGTAAAAATTTGAGTTAGTTTCTTTTGGGAGAGCTCCACCGTCTAGAATTTCCTTTTCTAACCTATTTTCTAATGAATTCAAGCCCTATTAATTCATGTGTGATTCGTAATTTATTTTTGTAGTTTATTAATTGCTTTAATGGATTAGGTCTAGGTCAATCAAATCGATTTAACTTAAGAAGCACATAGCACTTTTCCAACCTTATATGAACTTGTGGGGGGTAGATCAAGTTCTTTCCATTTACTAGAAGCACTGTGCACTTTTTGGTCTTTTTAATAATCTATTAATTCATGTCAGTTATGAATTTCTTCTAGATTTGAATCTATTTAAATATTATATATAACGCACTAAGCACTTTATTCACCTTATTCAATAAGGAATATAAATACCTCGGTTTAGCATCAGTATATTAATTAAGGTGGTGGTTATTGATGTAATGACATTAGGGAATGTATTATTTAATTAATTGGTCTACCTGAAAATATTAATTAAATTTTATATCTAAACCTCAATTAGGGAATATACGGGGTATCTTTTGTCTTTCGGTTTCTATAAATAAATAAATAAGGTCAAATCATGGATTCTAGTTTGGTCTGACTTTTATTTATAAAAAAAAAAAAAAAAAACAGATTATGATAAATAACCCTTTAATTTCAGGTTAATGGGTTATTGTTTTAATTGAGCATGCAAAATAAAGTAAAAACTAATTGAAAATAAAGGCAATTCATCCTATTAGACAAAAACGGTATCGGCATATTGATAAAGTCCTCACCTGATGGGTCTCAGTAGGCCCCAGTGGGTCAATTACCTCAGTATGTGTGAGTGCCAAATTGGTTTACCATGTATAGGCACCTAAACATGTATCTTGGTTAAAGACACCCTACCTGAGTGAACAAACACACCATAAAAAAAAATAAAAAGTACAATGTTCTGAAAGGTTCTAGTTCAGTGATAGCATAGTGTCCTATGCTTAGAACAGTCAACACCCAGACCGTACCCATTTCAGGAATCACTACTAAAATTACAAACAGTTACAAAAATACAAGACTAGAACAACAGGAATACAAAGTTGGGGCTCTATATAAGTAGCAGTTGATACAGCTAAGTATGGTGAGCATTACAAGGAGTCATTCAGATCTCACCAGATTTGTGACAAGTGAGAATACATGTAGTAGCCATGACAGTCCAAGTAAAAAGAACACTGCAGTATTCCATACAGCAATGAAAATAATGCACCTACCAGCCAACACCTTATATGAAGGGGTTTAGCCACATCTTTACTAAGGATATAGTGAATAAAGTACCCCCTCTTGTAAAATATAAGGATAAGTTACCGAGGAGTTTCATGACCATATAAAAATACGAGGCCAAAGGCAGAGTGGTTTTATACAGATCATGGAACTTCGAGGTAACTTATAATATCCTTATATTTAACTTTTTTATAATTTCGGTTCTGTTACATTACCACAATGAATTTTAAACGAAACAACTCAGATTCAGTTGAACTGCAGACTTTCAGCTTTAATTCAGTGGGTTGAACAAAAAGATTGCATAAAAATGTGAGGAACTAAAGCCCTTTTTAACACAATCACTTAATTTCAGTGGCTCAAAAGAAATTGGACAATTGGAAGATTTTGCTGTGACAAAATGTCGTCAAATGAACTCTCTATGCGGTTGAAACAAGCCATCCTTATGCTGCAAAAACGGAAAAAAAAACAGACATTGCTACCATATTAGGAGTGGCAAAATCGACAGTTTGGTACATCCTGAGAAAGAAAGAAATCACTGGTGAACTCAGCAACGCAAAAATACTTGGACATCCACGGAAGACAACAGTGGTGAATGATCGCAGAATTATTTCCATGGTGAAGAGAAACCCCTTCACAACAGCCAAACAAGTGAACACCACTCTCCAGGAGGTAGGCGTATTGATATCCAAGTCTACCATAAAGAGACGTCTGCAAGCAAGTAAATGCAGAGGGTGCACTGCAAGCCACTCATAATGATCAAGAATAGAAAGGCTAGATTGGACTTTGCTAAACAACAACTATAAGTGCAAGAACAGTTCTGGAAAAACATTCTTTGGACAGATGAAACCAAGATCAACCTCGACCAGAATGATGGCGAGAAAAAAGGATGGAGAGGGTGTGGAACAGCTCATGATCCAAAGTATACCACATCATCTATAAAACATGGCAGAGACAGTGTGATAGCTTTGGCGTGCATGGTTGCCAGTGGCACTGGGACACTAGTGTTTATCCATGATGTGACACAGGACAGAAGCAGCCGAATTAATTCTGAGGTGGTCAGAGACATACTGTCTGCTCAAATCCAGCTACAGTAAATGCAGTCAAAGGTGTTTCATAATGACCCAAAACATACAGCCAAAGAAACCCAGCAGTGTATTAAAGCAAAGAAGCGGAATATTTTTGAATGGCCAAGTCAGTCACCTGATCTTAACCCAATTGAGCATGCATTTCACTTGTTGAAGACTAAACGTTGGACAGAAAGGCCCACAAACAAACCGCAACTGAAAGTCGTCGCAGTAAAGGCCTGGCAGACCAATAAGTCCATGAGTTCAAGACTTCAGGCTGTCATTGCCAACAAAGGGTTTTCAACCAAGTATTAGAAATGAATATTTTATCCAATTTTTTTAAATTTGTCCAATTACTTTTGAGCCCCTGAAATGAAGAGATTGCGTTAAAAAAAGGCTTTAGTTCCTCACAACTTATGGTTCAACCCACTGAATTAAAGCTGAAAGTCTGCAGTTCAACTGAATCGGAGTTGTTTCATTTAAAATTCATTGTGGTAATGTACAGAACCAAAATTAGAAAAAAAAGTTGTCAGGACCTAACTGTATATATGGTCATTTGGTCTTAGAAGAGCAGTTCATATTTAATGTCCTGTCCTGTAACACACATTGCTGTGGTGTAACAATAATTCTAATTCCACCAATTAAGTGGCAGTGGATAGAATACAGGATGGCAGTATAAAATCAGAGTGTACATTGAACCAAAGCAATGTTAATTAAAGAAATTGTTCTTGAGCTCGGACAAATCGCCACACATAAAAATAAGCATCTGTCTCCCAGAACCCAGCCAACAAATCAAGACTGAATGTCTGCTCAGCATATGAAACCCAACCCTCGGAGACCTGTTCTGACATGTTAAAACGTCAGGTTTCCAGACTGAGAATGGGAGCTTTGTTCAATACAGTTATGGTGAGCAGGATTCATGGCATTAAAAAGAATGCCCCAGCAACACAGAGAGCGTACAGAAAACAAGTGCTAGCCATAGACATTGGTCATAGATCTGTGAGAATGTGCTGGAGCAATTTGGAGCATCCAAAAGCCCTTCAACAGCAGCAAGGGAATTGCCTCATAAAAGGTATCCTGCTACAGAGTTTGAAACAACATTCATTTTTATAACAGACTGTTCCGCAGCTCAACTTGAGCAACAACAACAGGAAAAGATACTTTATGAAAGTGCAGTTCAGACAGCAATATAGTTTCTAAAAACAGATCAAACTTCCCTTGTCACACACAGTGATTTTCTATGTATTTGGCCAATTGTTTCTCACATGGCACATCTTGAAAGATTGTTTATACAGGTATGGGATCTAGTCTCCGGAAACCAGTTATCCAGAAAGTTCCAAATTATGGCAAAGCTGTCTCCCAGGGACTCCATTATAACCAAATAATCCAAAAAATCCAAATGCTAAAAATGATTTCCTTTTTCTCTGTAATAAAACAGTACCTTGTCCTTACTGAAAGGAAAACCAGCCTAGTGGGTTTATTTAATGTTTACATGATTTTCTAGTAATCTTAAAGTGTGAAGATTCAGATTACAAAAAGCCTGGTTATCCAGAAAGCCCCAGGTACCGAGCATTCTGGATAATAGGTCCCACACCTGTATTTAACTGCTAATGTAATATAGCCACTGGTTTCCAGCTGTACAGCCCTGTTCTAGACTTTTTTTGTTTAGTTTTTTTTCTGTAAACAAAGACACATTCCCAGAAATTTGTAGAAATTGTATATTGCTGCCATTTGTACATGTGTGGATGCATCTGACCTGACTCCCTATGCAAGATGAAAGCTACATAATGGAAATCTAGACTAAAGGCCCCCATACACGGGCCAATCAAAGCTGCTGACAGACCGAGTTGGCAGCTTATTGGCCCGTGTGTGGGGCCCTCCGACTGGCTTCCCCGATTGATATCTGTCCGAAAGCCGGGCAGATGTCGATCCAGCAGGGTAAAAAATCCATTTGGATCGTGGCTGCATCTGTTCATTGATGAGGTCCCGTGATCCAACCGCTCGTATTGCACCCATTCTGATCCGTTTGTTAGGCCCTAGGGCCTTTGATCAGATCAGCCCGATATCACCCACCTCAATGTGGGCATATTGGGCAGAGATCCGCTCATTTGGCGACATCGCCTAACGAGTGGATCTCCCTGTGTATGGCCACTAAGCAGCTACACACACAAGGTCATTTGAAATAAGTTAGCTATTTGATGCAAACTGTATTCAACACATGTTAACTGTTCTCACATTTCCCTGTGGGTTCATACCAATGGGAATGAACACCAACTCTGAATGTAACAATAACTGAGCAAGAACTATTTTTACTGTGTTTAGTACTGGTTTCCATTCCCATGGGTACCAAAGACAAGGCAAGCAGTGTGGATTAATCAGCATCAAAATAAGCTAAGTGGCCATTTTCATTTATTAAAAACAGTGATGTACTCAGCTAAAATATTGTGTGAAAAAAGAAGTAACGTGCCCTTATTTAACGGCTTATTTAACCCAGCTGCTCTTTAAATTGCCACACGGCATCTTGCAAAATATATGGCACAGAACAAGTCAACTGTAAATGTAGACTCTACAACACTGGCATTAAGGCATTTTTAGAGCCAGTGCCACAGATTCTATAATCCACAACACTAAACAGCTCTTGACATATTGTATCTCTTCCACAAGATATTCCTTTGTAACTCTATGGTGATGTTACAGAAATATTTGAAGAGATAGACTCACTATAGCACTTGATTGATGGGACTGAGGAGAATAATGTATCATTTCTGTAAAGTGCTGCAAAATACTGTTAAAATAATAATGGACAGCAGATGCCCCCAGGCTTGGGCCAATGGTCAGTCGAGCAATGTGTGGCCAATATAATCCTGCAAAGAAAATATGTTAGCACGTGACCACTTCAAAACCTGATTGAGATTTACAGCTAGACAGTATTACAAATTATCCTTCACTCCTATCAAATATGTTCAAACTGAACATTTTTTTCTGCCAATGCACCCTTTCAGTGTGTGTTTCATCTGAAGATGGGTTATTGAGAGTGGCTGCACCTACCAGTATCTCAGTGCTCACTTGTTTGCAACAAAAAAGTATATGGTTATCAAAATGAAAAAAAAAAAAATGCATACATTTGCAATATTGTACAACACCACATGTGGCAATGTTCTGCATGCAGAAAAACACTTTATTCTTTTAAACTTAATTTTTTTTTTAAACATTTGGTCACATTTTGTATATTTGCTTTTCAATGTTAAATAATAATAACAACTGTGGCTTTCATTTCAAGTGAAAAAAAAAATGTAGCCCCATTTCCATGGCATAGATTTGAGATACACTTGAACTGTGTGTTTAGTGATTTTGCCTGTTGTAAACTAACTACGTCTGAGAGATACAAAAAAAAGCTTATTCCGATCCACGGAAATGTCACCACGTGAAAGTCAACCCTCTAATGAAATAACTAGGGATGCACCGAATCCACTATTTGGGATTCGGCTGAATCCCCGAAACCTTGTTGAAAGATTCGGCCGAATACTGAACCGAAACTGAATCCTAATTTGCATATGCAAATTAGGGTTAGGAGAGGAAAAAAAATCTTTTGTGACAGTCACCTGATTTCCCTACCCACCCCTAATTTACATATGCAAATTAGGATTTGGTTTGGCCAGGCACAAGTATTTGGCCGAATCCGAATCCTGCTGAGAAAGGCCAAATCCTGGCCGAATCCCGAACCGAATCCTGGATTCAGTGAATCCCTAGAAATAACAGCACTATTTAAGATTTTATTGTTAGTGTGATGTTATTACGAGATTAAAAAAAAAATTACTATTTTCTAATGAACAGAGGTAAGACAAATAAGACTTATTTATGCTAGTTTTTTTACACACCACTGTACATTCAAACAAATAAAACCATCAGAAACCATACAGTAAGAAAACAAACAAATGCAATTAATACAAGAGCAGATTTTAACTGCCCTATAAAAGGCACACACTACCATAATGTTGTGTATTCGGCTTGACACAATAAACCACAGAGGCTCCGGTGTTGAACGGCTTTCCGTGTGTGGGCTCCGATTTATTTTATTTTGTATTTTGCAATACAGCAGTGGTGACCAACCCTCATCTTCCTGCTACTACAGTAATAAAAAACCCAATATAAGACAATGACTACCTAATTATGCTAAAGCCAGAAGGCCACAGCTCAGACACACCTAGTGTAGACAAACTGCTATTTTTATATAGACAAGGCTGACATTTCAGTTCTTATAAAATTCTAATTATACTATTTACAGTGTTGTAAACAGAAGCAGTGTGCCAGAGCAAGTCCTTGTACTTGAAAGCTTACAATCTAAATATAGTGCATAAGACACATGGAGTTTAAAAGAAATAAACCCTAAAAATTAACGTGGCTAAAATGCCATATTTTATATACTGAACTTATTGCACCAGCCTAAAGTTTCAGTATCTCAATAGTAGCAATGATCCAGGACTTCAAACTCGTCACAGGGGGAGTCCCCCATCTTGAAAAGTGTCTGTAACACTCACATGCTCAGTGGGCTCTGAGCAGCTAAGCTTAGGGGTTGTCACTAATTATCTAGCAGAATATAAGGTTGGCCTCTACTATAAACTGATGCTACAGGGCTGATTATTAAATGCTGATGCCAATTGCACTGATTTCTGAGCTTCCATGTAGTAATTATCTGTATTACTTACTAATCAGCCTTATATTGTGACATTTCTATTCTATGTGTACTGTATATTGTGAGTGGGTCCCTAAGCTCATTAAGTGACAGCAGCACAGAGCATGTGCAGTGAATCAGCAGAAAAGAAGATGGAGAACTACTGGGGCATATTTGGAGACACAGATCTTACTGCTAAATGGCTGTGGTTGCCTTGGGCTGGTACAGAAACCCAAAACATAATGTACAACGTTTCTAGCTACTTCTTTAGTTAAGCTTTAGTTCTCCTTTAGTGACTCAAGCATTAAATACAAAAGCTGTCACCAAGAGTCAAACCAAGGTCTCCAATCTTCCTTCATACAGTAAGTATCCGTGCAGCCTACAGCAGAAATACTTGAAAGGGACTATTGACAGTGTATACGGTCATATTTTTGTATACATTTTTGCCCCCAAAAGTCCATGTGCTTTTCCCTTTGTCTACAAGTTCTGGGAGAGTAAGCATGGAGTGGCAAGGGAGTTGTAGCATCAGCTGGTATTGCAAGTGGTATGCTGAAACCTTCTTTGAAACAGGGAATGAGAGGCAGGGGAGATGAGAGACATGCTTTTGTGTGATCGATAGTGTTTGGGAGGTGTTTGAATCTGTGAAAGTATGAATATTGAAAGTGCATTTTTGTGATTTCAGGGAGAAAGAGCTTCATAATAAAATGCTTACTCTACTTTGACCATATTGGGCATTTATGGTGAGCGGGGGGGGCTGTTAGACCAATAATCCAGAGATCCTGCTGGTGTGATGATTATCAGGCCAAATTGAATTTTTTGTAGATTGGCTTAAAGTAAAGAAGATCTGAAAATCTGTTCTGATTGTTTGGCATGAACAAACAATGTAAAGGTGGCCAAACATGTAAGGCCCTCTTTTATGTTATTGGTCCGTGTATGGCGACCTTTATTCAGATTCACTTAGTACAGGTATAGGATCCATTATCCAGAATGCACCAAATTACAGAAAGTAGGTCTCCCATAGAATGTTATAATAAAATAATTCAAATTTTTTTAAAATGATTTCCTTGTACTCTGTAGTGATAACACAGTACCTTGTACTTGAGCCAAACTAAGATATAATGAATCCTTGTTGGAATAAAAAGCAGCTTATTGGGTTGATTTAATGTTTACATGATTTTCTAGTACAGCGAAGGTATGAATTTACAAATTACAGAAAGATCCGTTATCTGGAAACCCCAGGTCCCGAGCATTCTGGATATTTTGTAAAACACTGAAGCAATACATACTGAATTACAAAGATGGCACCTATGTGCTCTGCTGCACTTACTATGCACCTATAAATGAGTAATGATTTAGGGGCACTTTCAGGGGTAATCACCTATGCGGGGGGGAGCAGGTAGAGTGGACTATGTAGGGTAGAGGATTTTATTATTCTTTAGTTCTCCTTTAAAAGCATATCAAGTATAAAACTACTACTTTTTTACTAACACAAATTACTGTTGTAAGCAAACACATGCTAATAGATTAAAGTGCAATTTAGGCAAACCCATACAGTACAACAGTAAACCACAAAAATTGAGTTCTAAAATAAAAATCCTATCACATGTAAGACAACATGTATAATATTGACTTAAAGGAAAACTAACATCAAAAAATTGAAATCTTTAAAAGTAATGAAAATATAATGTACTGTTGTGCGGCACCGGTAAAACTGGTGTGTTTGCTTCAGAAAATCTACAATAGTTTATATAAACAGGCTGCTGTATAGCCATGGGGCAGCCATTCAAAGATGAAAAATGAGAAAAGGCACAGGATACATAGCAGATAACAGAGAAGCTCTGAAGCATACAATGGGATTCTTCAGACCTTATCTATCTATGCTGTATCCTGTGCTTGAATGGCTGCCCCCATGGCTACACAGCAGCTGGTTTATATAAACTATAGTTGTTTTTCTGAAGCAAACACACATTTTTAGCAGTGCAGGACAATACTACATTATACCATCATTCCTTTCAAACACTTTGCATTTTTTTGGTGTTACAGTTCCTTAAGGCCAAAAAATACTTAAGGGGGGGGGGGCATCCACCTTAAAATGGTTATTTTCATAGGAGAAGAATATTTTATTCAAAGATACTTGTTAAAGTTAACTGTAAATATAACTGCAGCTGAAAGAAGTGTTTGTGTATTCCTTTCTGATTTTTAAAACAATGTAGCAGAAGTCGGTTCTACTTCAGGTTATAAAATCAACTGCTTTCTGCTAAAGGAGCCAGTAGTAGTGCCAAGAATGTAAACAATCAGACAGATACTGCTTTCTATAGCAATTACATTAACAAATAACTTTAAAATAACTTAGATTTTATGTTGCCCTCCTGGCCAAAGTCCTTTGTACTGGTAATACAGTTGCCCTTTCAGTTTCTACTGAAACACTGGCAACAGCTAGGAATCAGGACATGAAAAAGCCTTGGCCGACATCACTGATGAATATGGAAAGGCTAGTTTCAACATGGCCTTTGCCAAGACACGAATGATCTGGATTTTCCAAATAGCGCATTTGTGGTAGGGGGCATTTCGGATTCAAAATATGTAGTATTAACACGAAACATAATGCTGGCTTTTGTTCCCCTTTGAAAAACAAGGAAAGGCAAATTCTCTGGGCATACTTCTACACTACAGTACATACAGGAGCCTAAATCTGTGCTAGGAACACCTGGGAAAGGTAAGAAACATGGCACTGACCCAAGACATAAGAATGTAGTTACTGAATTCAATGGGGAAGTGTGTGTGTGTGTGTGTGTGTGTGTGTGTGTGTGGGGAGGGGTTGTTTAAAAAAATTCTGACATCAGAAAATAACCTTTTTTATTATCTATCATAACATTGCCTTTGAATGCTATTTATAATTTTGCCATAAACGTATTTGCCTGATGCTTCTACATTACCTTTCTTCCTATCCTGTTCCTGTATGAGGTGGCTGCCATATTTGTGCAGCAGGAGTCCATTAGCATTAGAAACTCTGACAGTCAGTTTGGCAAGACTATCAGGTTTAGGAACTTCAAGTAAAAATTACATACAAAAGCAGAACTATCGCCGATAAACGATCAATGTGACCTATAGGTAACTTTTAATGTAGATAAATATTTTGGAAAAAAAAATGTTAGAGTCAGCAACTAACATTTTGGCATTCTTCCACTAAATTTGCTTTAATGTTTTTTACAAAGTTACTTAGAAATACATTTTCTATCATGACACATAAAAAAAAACTTTTTTTTTTGGGGTGGTTTCCATACAACATTTCAATAGCACTGTGCGCACAACTGTAGCTATTTATAACTAAAATATACACCCGCATAAGTAGCAACAAACATAATGAACAGTGTACGCTCCATTGTAGAACTTTGGAAACTTGCTGGGATATTGCCAATATGTCTACCCCTATGTCAGATTTCAAAATTGAATATTAAAAAAAATTGTTTGCTCTTTTGAGAATTGGATTTTAGTGCAGAAGTCTGCTGGAGCAGCACTATTAGCGGACATAGGACAGTATCCTTTTACACGATTATAAACATTACAGTACACCATGACAGTCATCCAAGCCAAAATGCTCATGCAAACACAGAATGCAGTTCTTGCTAACATATAATACCGTTGTTTATGGTAAGGATTTCTAAACTGAGGCCCTAAGCAACAGTGTAGCTAAGCGAGGAGCTGAAGATTTATAGCAAGAGGTGGTTGTACTGCACTTTTATTTACAGGATCCCTTATGCGGAAACCAGATATCCTGAAAGCTCTGAATTACGGTCTCCCATTTTATCCAAATTTTTAAAAATGATTTCCTTTTTCTCTGTAATAATAAAACCGTAGCTTGTACGTGATCCCAGCTCAGATAGAATTAATCTTATTGGAAGCAAAACCAACATATTTGGGTTTATTTAATGTTTAAATTAATTTCTAGTACACTTAAGGCATGAAGACCCAAATCACGGAAAGATCCGTTATCCTGAAAACCCCAGGTCCCGAGCATTCTGGATAACAGGTCCCATACCTGTAGTATTATTATAAATGAAGTACAAACAACCAATTGCCTTGTGTGATTGTTCCCTCTACACAAATCCAAAACATCCCTCCCCCTCCGGACACAACTTCCTGAAGGTCCCACCTCATTTACACTGGCCGGGGGGCTTCGCTGAGCCCACACAAAAGCCAAAGCAACCTGCAGTTTTCTAACCAGTGCTTCTCCTGTTGTATCTGATGCTCATCTAAAACAACCACAGAGAGATGTTGATTTAAAGTAACCGTATTTATTGCAAATGGTGAATTTGTGAGTAAGATAAAACAGCAGCACTGCCATGCCCGAGAGCTGCCTAATGCGAGATACAAGCAGATTTTGTACTGCTTCACGTGAATGTGTGGGGGCACAAGTATTGTTACAGGGACGGAGGAAGCAATATGGAAGTTTCCCAAAATATAAACAAATACAAACTGGAGTATAGACAAGACTCGGTTCACTGGGAGCCATTGGCATCAGGCTTTGCTGTGCTCTAGTGTAGATACATTAAAGTCGAAGTTGTCCCTCCCTACCAGTAATGTATGTTTACCCTTTAACAGTCTTTTGGCAGCAGCCCATCCCGCTGTTGGGAGAAGCGTTCAGACAGCGTGCAGTTCTTATCACTTCAAGTAGTATTATCTCGCACGTTCACCCTATGCCTGCGCCCGTATTCCTATTTTAGATAAAGACCCATAACCCGAATACCAGGCACTTACCAAGCGCACAGCTGGGGCCTACCCCAAGGAGCAGGAGGCTAAAGGCGATGAAGAAGAAGGCCGGTAGCTCCGCCATAGTAATAGCCGCACAGCGCCCACAACCTGCGCGGCCACGAGCGACCCAGACAGACAAGCGTATTCCGGGAGCGCGGCCGTACGACGCGTCCAGCCTCAAAGCTGTCTAGCGCTTACTCTTGCGTTCCAGGCCTCTCCTCCAAAAGGCGAAGAACAAAGGCGCCCATTGGGCGCTGACTAAAACCACTCCTCTTTCAGTTTATAGTTGGTTTCACCCCTGTCTGACGTCAAAGCAGCTGTCTTTTGTTTCGGATGGGTGAGCCGCGCACTTTCGGGAAGAGCTGTGCGCGCGCATTAAAGAGACAGTGCACCGTTACGTTGGCTTCGAGCCGGCATTTATTAAAGCGCCTGGCTGTCTGGGCCCATCCTGCAAATAGACACATTCCCGACACTGGTTGGGGGCGCCTAAGGCCATCCTATGGAACGACTGGTACGTCATACGTCACACAATCATATACACCTCGAACTGGGCACACATGTAAACGGATAGGCTCTGCCCATGACAGATTTGTAATTCAATGTTTTCCACACGCCTTTTTTATTGGCTTTGTGTTTTAAATGGCGATTTCTCTCTACCTCAGCCCGTGATTCCTTCCAAACAAAGAGAGAAGCCTCACGCCAAGTCTTTCGTGTAATACTGTGTCCGGAAAAAGCTTTCTCATTGTCTATTATAGAGTATGAGGCAGATTTGTATGGATTATGGGACAATATAGACACTATATGATATAATTCAGACTAATCTGCCTCTTACTGTCTGTGAGGAGAAAGAACCCTTCTCAAGATAGATAAAATGGCATTTTAAAGGGATTGTTCACCTTTTAAACAACTAGTTGTTTTCATATAGATCACCAGATATGACTTTTTACAATTACTTTCTTTTTTTTTTTCTGTCACCGGTTTTCTAATATTGAAGGTTAAAGTGTAATTTTTTTACCAGAAGCTCTTGGAAGGGGGGTCGCCGACCCTGTAAACTGTTCTAAATTGATACATTTAGTTGCTACATTTCTTATCTTTGTCCCTGCTGAGCAGAATCTCTGGATTTCATTACAGGCAGCTGTTAGAATTGATACAATAGTTGCTAATGCTCCAGAGATGCTGCTGAGAAATGGATCAACTTAATGTTACAAAATTGTAACAGTTTAGAGTCTGCGCCTGAATTACTGAGCTGCCAGACTGAAACACCACAGACACGAACATTCAACTTTAAACTTGTGGAAAAACAGTGACAAATAAATAATGGGAGGTAATTGAAAAAAGTCTTCATTTCTGGGAAAGAATCCGAAAACAATTGAACTGAAAAAAGTGTTTGGAAGGTGAACAACCCTTTAACTAATATATCAGTTTAGATTAGGTAACCTCTTCCCAGAGCTACTTCAGGAACATTTAAGAATGTGAAAAGTTACATTTTAAACATCAATATTAGAAAAACTGACACACATAGAAAATAGTAAGTCATTGAAAACAAATCTGTATTTCTGAAGAACTACTTGAAACCAAATGAACTGAAAAGAATATTGGAATGTAAACAACAAGGGGTCGATCACCTTTAAGGTAACTTTTAGTAGGTTATAGAATGGCTAATTCTAAGCAACTTTTCAATTGGTTTTCATTATTTATTATTTTTTATAGGTTTATAGTTATTTGCATTTTTCTTCTGACTATTTGCAGCTTTCATATGGGCATCGCTGACCCCTTCTAAAAAGCCAATGCGCTGTAAGGCTACAAATGTATTGTTTTTTTTTTTAAAAGTTTTTATTTATGCATTTTAACCTTACAAGTAAAGACAGTAGTAGTGAACCATCACATTTTGCATTACTCAACTATACATGAGTGCATATACTAAGTATTTAGTACTGACATATATTAGAATTAGCTCAGTGGGTGGTACAAATGTATTGTTAATGTTAATTTTTATTACTCATCTTAATATTCAGGCCCTCTCCTATTCATAGTCCAGTCTCTTATTCAAATCAATGCATGATTGCTAGGGTAATTTTGCCCTAGCAACCAGATTGCTGAAACCGCAAACTGAAGAGCTGCTGAATAAAAAGCTAAATAACTCAAAAACCACAAATAATAAAAAAATGAGAACCAATTGCAAATTGTCTCAGAATATTACTCTCTACACCATACTAAATTTTATCTTAAAGGTGAACAACCCCTTTAATACATTTCTTATCTTTGGCCCTGCTGAGTAGAATTCCTGAGTCTCATTAAAGGGGAACTCCACAAAAACATAACTTAAGCTGGCCATAGATGCAAAGATCCGATCGTTTGAATCCTCAAATGATCAGACTTTCCCATCTCCCGACCTGCCACTAACCATTCAGATCAAAGTCTTACCAGTCAGATCAAATAAAGTAGTTAAAGAACAGATCAGCCGATGTTCTGCCCTGACAGCAATCGTACGAAATTTATGTCCGACCAAAGCTAGTGACAGTCTCCCTTTGAAAATTGTACTTCAGCAATACATGAAGAGAAATTATCTGCAGCCGACAAATCTTTTAACCTGTCCGACTGACCAAAGGACCAATCTCCGTGGGACGAAAAATGTAGGGACTCTCCACACACTGTCCGAAAATCGTGCGAATCGAGGATTAGTACGATCGGATCATATACAAAATATGCAGACATTTTACTTTTTTGTGAACCTTTGTGGAATCCATTGGAGTGCCCCATTGCCCATGCTGCTATTGTTTACGATTTGCTGTGCCCTATGCTGAGGGTTCGGGGCAGGTGCACCCAGACCACATTTCCTACTTGCTGACTGCTTTGAAGTTTTAGTCCTTTGTGAGTGATTTCTCTCTTTATTTGAAAATCCCAGTAAGCCCCAGTCCTGGAGCGCTGGGACACCTTATCTGTCACTGCTAGGCTAATGTTAAGTGCAAAGAACTCTTAATGAAAGGTATTTAAAATGGACAGACAACAATATATGATGTAATTAATGAATTCTGACTCACACTATATTTCAAGTGGGCAGCACTACAAATTTTAGTGCAATAGCACAGAGGCATGCACATTTTTATTAGCTCTGGAGGCAAGGTCAGAATGTCCACAATTACCCCCTTTGGGGTATATTTATCAAAGCTATTTATCAAAGAGTCAAGTTAGAGATCACCACAGTGAGATTCCATCACTCTCCATTCATTTCTATGGGATTTTGAAAGGCATATTCATCAAAGGATGAGCTTTCACTTTCACCCATTGATAAATACTCTTTTAAAAATTCCATAGAAATGAGTGGAGAGTGGCGGAATTTCACTCTACAGGACTGTGGCGATCTTTAACTTCACTCTTTGATAAATATGCCCCTTTGACTTCTATGGGGATCACTGTAAACATTTGAACAACCATTTGTCAACAAATAGTTGGTTTAATATGTGCCAGACCAGATTTCCGGCTCCTGCCTAGTATTTGCTTGCAGGTGATTCCCACAGATGTCAGTGGAGGCTGGTTCCAGGTTCTTTGGTACACATGCGTTCAAATTACCCAGAATTGCCCAGTGTACTATAAGCCTTATGGGCAATGGCACACAGTATGGTTTTTCACCTGCATGGGGGAACCAATTTAAAATTGCATATGCAATCTTTAAGGAAACCAAGTATGAGTTCACTAATCAAATGCAGTTTCATGCCAATAAAAAAATTGACAATCTTTGTTTCAAAAGCCCGTTGGGTTAAACTGGTTAAGATTGCCCCCCTTCAGATGTGGATTTCACCAGGTCCAGCACAAATGTACCCCTTCTGAGGCCTGGGCATCAGTATAAATTGATGGCAGTAAAAAATTTCAGTTGCATAACTAAAATGTAACAAATGGGTAACACATTCCAAAACATTAAATCCTAATTTTAGCTCTTGAAGTGCAGTTGTACTGGAAAGGTCACCTCTGGTCTGTTGAATTTGATAAATACTCACATTGGGTTGGCTTGTACCTTTCTCAACTACTCTTGGCAGTCCAATGGCAGCATCAGACCCAGTCTGAAACCTCGAATGAAACTCAATGGATGAGTACCCTGTTGCAGGGACATAACATGTAATGTAAAATGTAATTGATATCACTTAACAGATTGCAAAATGTAGCCTAGCTTACAGAGGAAAGGACTTATACGATTTTTTTTAATATTTCTGCATATATTTGATTTTATGCTCACATTCTCAATTTGGTCACTGTATAACCCAGGGTGCATTTTGTGTGGGCTCCTGGGGAAGACAGCTTGGGTTTATCCCAGAATCTTACAAGAGCCTGTCTTTGTGGACAGAGTAAGTCTCTACCCAACTTCAAATACAGAAATAACTCTCAAGACTTAAGGTGAAGACACGCACAGCTACAGTAATAGTGACATGTTGGTTGCGTAAACCAGGAGCTCTGCCTATACAATACAATGTTTTACTGTCTCAAGCATATTTGTTTATCACCAGGTCCGGACTGAGAACTAAAATAGGCCCTGGCATTTCAGGTACACAGAGGCCCAAACAGCCCCCACCAGCCCACTAAATAGTGACTTTCTATGGGACCTTATAGCAGCACCTCTGGCATTTGCCAGAACCCACAGATTGCCAGTGCGGGCCTGTTTATCACCCCCATTCTGACAGCAAGGTGGTTAGTGGGGAAATTTTTTAAGGGTTATTTATCTTTACTGTAAATTAACTTTAAGTATGATGTAGAGAGTGATTTTTAGTAATTGTTATTTAGTAGCTCTCCAGTTTTCTCCAGAAATCTAGAGCTAGAGTCCAAATTATCCTAGGATAATTTCCAAGGCTGGAATATGAATAGGAGAGGGCCTAAATAGAAAAAAAAGTAATAAAAAGCATTAACAATACATTTGTAGCCTTACAGAGCATTTGTTTTTTAGATGGGGCCATTGACCCCCATTTGAAAGCTTGAAAGATTCAGAAGAAGAAGGCAAATATTTCAAAAACTATTAAAAAAGAGAAAAAACGAAGGCCAATTAAAAAGCTGCTTAGAATCAGCCATTCTATACCACACCAATACACTACAACACTGCTTGTTTCCTTCTTAATGCAGATTTTGCAAAATGGCATACAGGTTTTGAAATATCTGCAGATTAATGCATTGAAGAACGGTAGAAATGGCTTCAGAAACCATGGTCGTAATTTCCAAAACATGTTACTCTGGTGAATGCATTCATTAAATA
Organism: Xenopus laevis; assembly: GCF_017654675.1. Lineage (NCBI taxonomy): Eukaryota > Metazoa > Chordata > Amphibia > Anura > Pipidae > Xenopus > Xenopus laevis. Next base: position 126,640,193 of record NC_054374.1, on the reverse strand, counting down.
AGTAGAACGTTTTTTTTGATGAAGTGTCCATCAGTGCTGTAGCAGATAAAAGAGCCTCCTACAGAAAACAGTCCCAAACAAATGCTTAGAGAGTTGAAAGAGATGTTGATACTTTTTAAAAAAGGGAGTTTTGAAACATTACAGTGTAGTCATAGGTCAGGCTGTGGGCAGTTCTAACCAAAAGTTATTTAACAATAAAAAGCTCATTCAGGGTCTTGTCTTTTTAACAAACTAGGACTTTTTAATAAAAATCTGGGCTGGCTGAGCTGTCAAAATTGGGACTGTCCTGCAGAAAACGGGATGTCTGGGAGATATGCTGTGATACACTGGGAGGCACATTTATCAAAGGTCGAATTTTGAATTCATGTGAATTTTTTTCAACTCTAATAAATTCTAGTATACTCAAATTCGATTGGGGGAGGTTATTTAGTAAGAAAATATTACCGACCCCAAAAATTGAATTCAAATCAAATTTGACTAAACTCGAATCAAGTTTTTTCACCGAAAGAAAAACTCAAATGTCAGGAAGGCTAGCAACATCTTCAAATTGGTTACTGGACCTCTCCCATTGACTTATACATGAACTCGGCAGATTTTAGGTGGCAAATAGTCAAATTTGACTTTTTAAAGGGGCATGGTTTGATAAATGTCGAAATTGGCAAATTAGGGGTGGGGAGGGAAATCGTGTGACTTTTTGTCACAAAACAAGGAAGTAAAATTTTTTTCCCCTACCCACTCCTAATTTGCATATGTAAATTAGGGTTCGGTTTGGTATTCTTGAATCTTTCGCGAAGGATTTGGCCGAATCCAAAATAGTGGATTTGGTGCTTCCCTAATATATACTGTACATTGTCCTGCATGTTTTACTGATAATTACTTTAGCATTTGTATTAATTTGCAACAATCAGAAGTAGACCACTAATATAATAAAAAAACATTACAGAATAAACCTGTGTGCAAAATAGTATAATCCATTAGGGGTTCCATAACCTGACCTGCTTTTCTTGTTCCTGGGCATCTGTGGTGCTTCCAGTGCAGGGTGAGGTCCCTGTAACATGCTGAAAATATTCATTGAATGGGTATGCATTGAATGCTGATGGATAAGAATTTAATAGCATGTGTTTACCAAAGTAGATGGGGAAAGGCTAAGCATGTAGTTGCTTATGAGAATGCTTCTCTCAAATGTTTTGGGGAACCCAGGGTCCACACAGTTCAACAGTTTTATGTAAAAGTGTCAGTTCTGCTTTTCAGATACATGCAAAGATAAGGAAAATGGAAATAGGAAAAAAGTAGTAGTAAAAAAATTTATTATATATATATATATATATATATATATATATATATATATATATATATATATATATATATATATATATATATATATATATATATTATGTCCAATGGTACCTGCACTCCAACCACTTATACTTTCACGGGTGCTTGGTCAAAAATGTATTGTATAATGATCAAAGGATGGACCAGCGCTCCAGTTCAAATAAATAACGTGCTTTTATTTATTTTATTTTAGGATGCACGGTGATAAATAAAAGCACGTTATTTATTTGAACTGGAGTGCTGGTCCATCCTTTGATCATTATATATATATATATATATATATATATATATATATATATATATATACAGTATATATATACAGTGTATATATATATATATATATATATATATATATATATATATACACACACACATACAGTATAGTATTATAATACATAATCAAAACATAATACAGTCATGCAATGAAATAACTTAAGCAATAGCATCACACAAAAAAATACCTTGTTTACAACTTATGGATATAAAATAGTTAATACAATTTCATAGCAAACTAGGGAGATTTGCCTTTTTTGCAGTTTGCATAGACAATACAGTAGGAGACCATATTGTGGACATTGAAGAAACTTGCATTTCATATTTACATACTGAACCCTTTATCACACGAGGAAGGGGGATAAAAAAATAGTAGTTTTTAAGTAATAGTAGTTTTTAAGAAGTAATCTATAACAAATCAAACAACAATTAGTTTTCAGCTGCAGTAAGACCACTGAAAGAATATTTCTTTTTGAATAAAATCATTTACTGTTCAAAAGTTAAATTTACACCCAATTTGTATTTATTTAAAATCAAATGTGGTACACAATAACTTAAATACACAGAAAATAAACTTACATCTTGGTCATTATGGGGAGGCGGGCCACTGAAGTTTGTCAGAATAATACAATCTGTAGACACAACGAAGTTTACAAGTCTGCAAAATCAACTTTTTTTTTTACAAAAAAAACTGAATTTTAAAATAGCCTGAATTTGAAAATACATTTCCTTGCATTTCTTATATAAAGAAATACATAGCATTACATTAAAGAAATACATTAAATTGGTTTTAACAGAACTTGCCAATTTTTAGCAGGCAAGTTTTCAATACAGTTTTGTAGGCCTGTTTATTAAAGGTCAAATTGTAGTGGTTTTAGAAGCTTTTAAAACCACGACTAAACTGACATTCTTTAAAACCACAAATGTCATGAAAATTATTAAAAAATCGGAATATAAAAAGTAAGAATGAAAAAAAAAAAGCGCTGAACAATGTGGTAAAAATTATGAATACCTCAGAAACCTCTTAAAATTTTAGTTTTTCGGACAAAAAAAAATCCAAAAACCTCTATAAAGTCAGAATTGATTAAAAGTGGACCAATAATATCAGCGCAGCTCCCACTGGGGCTCATTTATCAACACTGGGCAAATTTGGCCATGGGCAGTTACCCATAGCAACCAATCAGTGAATAGCTTTTTAAAGCCAGCTGCAAGTAAAACAATGAATGTAGCTATTTGATTGGTTGCCTTGGGTTACTGCCCAGTGTTGATAATGGACCCCCACTGACTTCTATAGCACCTCAACAACTTTTACGTGGAAAATTTTTGCAAAACTGAATTTTTTTAAATATTATATACCCTGAGGCTGCTAAAAGTCCAAATCTGAAAATACTCCATCTCCAAGCTGTCGGGATCCTCTAGAAGTCAATGGCAAAGTTCCCATTTCAAATTTGAAGATATTATGGTCTGTGCTAAGTTTCGGCCAAAAATCCAAAAAACATTGGGGGTTTCGAGCGATTTCACAAAAAAAATTGAGCGTTTTAGCATAAAACCCGAAAAATTTGGGTTTTTGGTTTTTTGTTTTTTTTTGCAAAAACCCGAATTTTTCAAGTTTTTTTCCAAACCGTTTTTATCGAGTTTTTTCAGTGATAAATGAGGTCAAATTGAAATCTGATTTTGATAAATAACCCCCTCAATGTCCAAAGGGCCATGTATCCAAACACCTAAGCCACTTTATGGTGATGATATAAATATCATTGTCACTGTGTAAACTAACTGTGAGGGCACACATTAATATTTGGAAACAATGAATTATGGTACGAATCTAAAAAAAACCCATATATTTTCTTATATTTGTGTGGGGTTATGTGTTTTTAGCTTTATGTGCTCCAAATTATAAAACAAGTTGTTACAACTTATTTTTTTTAAAATTCAGGGTCCTGTTACAATTTTAGTGTGTGCAAAAGGGTGGTCTCTACGTGGAGGAAGTAGGGGCTCAGGAATTAATTACAATCTTAACTTACTTGTTGCAAAAAAAGGCGTGAAGAGCTTTGCACATATGAAATATACTAAAGACTGCACCCGATCCATTATAGTTTTATAAATTATCCAAATAACAGCTGTAAACACCTCCCATACTAAAACAGTTAGTAATTACAGGGCATGTGCTGTTCCATCTGACCAGTGAGCTCTGGCCTTACACCTTTGGTACAAGCTGGAAGACCTGAGGAACAAGAGTTACATTTAGGAACAGCTCCTGGTATGCCCTTGTGTATTCTGCTGGAGTAGTGCAATATGTGGTGTTTATACAAATGGCCTCTAGATGTCACTGTGCTCAAGAGTTATACTTGAGCATATTTTCTATACAGCTTGTGGTGTTAGAGTTGCTTACTGTTGTGTAATGGTTGCATAAGCCTGCTAATAAAGCACTGTTATACTCTACTCATCCTGGGCTACCAAAACATAACACAAAGCTTAGCCCTAACCATATGTAAATAACAAGGATGCCCTATGAAATCATTCAATAATTGAAAACAATTAAAAATAAAAACTGTACAGTTGCTTAGCCTTAAAGCGGATATAAACCTAAAAATAACATCTTGCTTAATGTTCTGTAATTCTAAGCAACTCACACACACACACACTACTCACAGCAATGTTAATTGTACATGTAATTCTTGTTGATTGCAGTATTTGTCACTTTCTGCACTTAGTTCTGACCCTTGAGACAATGTTGCAGAAGCCAAATACAATTTAAAAGCATTGAAATGTATATTGGATATTTGTTTAAAATTTACAATTTATTTCATTAGCAAATCTCATTTTTGGTTTACTCCCCATTTAAAAGAGCAGTAACCTGTCTAGGGTTTAGGCTGAACAGGGGCGTAACTATAGAGGAAGCAGACCCTGCGGTTGCAGGGGGGCCCAGGAGTGTAGGGGGCCCAGTGAGACCCTAGTTAATTAGCAATTTTAATATATCTTGGTAAAATAGGCCAACTTAGAAAATACTTTGGGGCCCTAAATTGAATTTGCTATGGGGCCCAGTAACAACTAGTTACGCCACTGAGGCTGAACAAACTTTGTGACAATCATTGTGATAACAAAACAATACTGTGGGTTCTGTTAAGTTGGAAAGATTTTTAAAAGATCCGATCATCATCGTGAGACCACGATTATCTCGAAACGATCGTAAAATCATAAGAATTGTCCATCAACTAAAAAGACCAATTTGCCAGGAAAACAAAGGGGAGCTGCCTGCTTGGCCCTGCAAACATAGATAGATTGTACTGGGACCGACAAAGATTTTTTAACCTGGACGATCAATTTCCTGACAGATGTCACCCGAAAAATCATAAGATGTACGATCGTTCGAAATCCCACTAACCACACGATAATTTCGAAGGATTGGTCGGACTTTGCTAAAATCGGTCGTTCGGTAACAAAAATCTTTGCGTCTATGGGGAGCTTTATTTCTTGAACTAAAGAGAGCAAACTGAGAAATTGAATCTCCATGTTTGGTCTCTGTGAGGTAGATAAAAATTACAAGAGCTTAGATAAACCCTGTGCATAAATGACTTCTGTTTATCTCTGCAATGAGATTTTCCTGTTTCGGTTGTTTAGCTCAAGAAAAAAAACATTTACATTTTTTGTAATTAAAACAATATGCAAAAGTTTTTTTCAGAACAAGTCTTAGTTGGAAAGTTGGAAAGGGATTTATTGCCCCTTTAAAGCAGTCCAAGTAACCAGCCTGTGAAGTGATGCTGAAATTTGAAGTTCACTGGGAAGGCTGCAGCTTGAATTTTAGTTAGAATTCCCCGTGCCTCTGTTCTTTTTCAGCAAGAATAGCTCTGAAGGCAGATGAAATGTTAATAAAAGGCAAACATGTCTGGCTTTTAATGGCACATTCTAAATGTATGATTTGTTACACAGAATTAACTTATCCAGCACTTACAGTAGCAGCTGTTCGCAGCAAGTGCTTTGTCTGCATCGCTGATACAAAATAATTTCTTGAAAGTTAGATTTATCCCGCCTATTTGATGCACTATGTTTTCACTTTATATAACAAATGGTATTATCAGCCTGCACATGTACAATATCATAGTCCACTTTGGATAATGACAGGACTAAGAAATAAACATCTCTAGAATGTACAAAGGCACTTTATATATCAAAACCTTTTCTGCAACAAAACCATCTCACAACTGGAATGGAAAATGTGCTATATTTGGGGAGGGTGTATAAATATTATTTGCTTGTACAGAGAAAATTGCATTGTGTGCAAAATCGATAAATATATATATATTAGTTGGAATAAACACACTGCTTGTATCCGTCAGGGAATTATCTATAGAGTTCTGTAGAAGAACAACAACTGATTATGACCAGAATGTGTCCCCTGAATCCAGACCTTATTTGTGCCCAATGAAACTGTAGGCAGGGGGTTTTGACCCCCCCCCATTTATCAAGCTGCCCCCTGGTTCAAAAAGGGTAACTGACTTGTGTGCAGAAAAATGGCATACAAAAAGCATTTACACTATGCAACTATAATTTAGTTAGTACTGCTTGCAAAACATACTTAAAGGAGAACTAACCCCCCCCCAATGTGCAGGCATTGCCCCCCTCTCCCTCTCCGCGATGTGCTTTAGTGTAAAAAAAAAACCCTATAAAAAATTTTAACCCTTAAATCCAGAGAAGCACAGCGGAGCTCCCGTTCGCCATCTTTCAGCTCTTCATACAGTCGTTGGTGTCAACGCGATTTGTGCATGCGCAGTTGAAGCCGATTCCTGACTTGGCCCAACTGCACATGCGCTGGGAGGCTTCGTGTCGGCGAAGAGACCCAAAGATATTCTGAAGAGCCAGAAGATGGCGACCAGGAGTTCCGCTGTGCTTCTTTGCATTTATGGGTCAGAATTTTTTAGAGGGTTTTTTTTTTTACACCAAAGCACGTTGCGGGGAAGGGGCTTTTGGTAGCGATGGGGTTAGTTCTCCTTTAAGCCAAATCAGTGTTAGTCAAAGGCAAGGCACAATTTGCTACATAAATGGCACAAGGGAACCCTGTATATCTGACCAGTTATGACCTGTTAAATCCGAAGTTCCCTTGTGCACATGATCATTTTTTTACTGATTGAATATTGTGTATATGCCTGCATGATGCCCATAATAATACACAACATGCACAACATTTATAAACTTGGCCTATTCCGAGCATTAGGAACAATGTTTTTTTTCACTCCATATTCTGTCAAGACAGATTTTCATATGAGCCAGTGATAGGTTAAGCCACTCAGAGTCTAGCCAGGGATATTTGATATCCAAGTTTTTCTACCATCTGTCTGTTTTAAAGCTGCCTGTCCTGGTTTCAGCATGTGAAACCTGGACAAAAATTGGCAGAATCTCAGCCCCTGAAATCTTAACTCTGCCCTTGGTGTGACAAATCCACCCCTGACTTCACAGTCAAGCCCCTTTATCCAGTTAGCAATCCTAAGACACTGCCCTTTTGGGTTTAATACATGTTTTAAAGGAGAACTATAGCTTAACTAAAGAAGTAGCTAGAAATGTTGTAAATTATGTTTTGTGCTTCTGTACCTATGCAAGGCAACCACAGCCCTTTACCAGTAAATATCTGTGTCTCCAAAGATGCCCCCGTAGCTCCCCATCTTCTTTTTTGCTGAGTCACTGCACATGCTCTGTGCTGCTGTCAGTGCTGAGCTTAGGGACCAACTCACAATATACTTAATACAGAGATACTACATGGCGGCACAGAAACATGTGCAACTAGCATCAGAATTTAATAATCAGCCTTGTAGCAATGTAGTTTATATTACAGACAAACCTAATTTTCTGCTTGATCATTTGTAACGACCCCTAAGCTTAGCTTCTCAACAGCTGCTCAGATCCCACTGAACATGTGAGTGTCACAGACACTTTCCAAGATGGTGACCCCCAGTGACAAGTTTGAAGTCCTGGATCATTGCTGCTATTGTGAAGCTGAAACTTTAGGCTGGTGCAATAAGTTCAGTATATAAAATGCAGCATTTTTAACTATATTCATTAAGGGTTTAGTTCTCCTTTAAAAGTATACTGTATTATCCTGGTAACCACAGAGGTACAGATATAACAATGCCACACTGCTCTATCTGTAGTTCATTATACAAATAGTCTAAAGGAAGCATTTGATTTCCAACATGACAACAGATCTATCTGTATCTAACATCATTCCTGTGGAGTAATATGTGTATTATAATATTCTACTGCTAGCTGGAGCACAGACATCACACTCATGGCTCTACAAATCCTTATTTACTGAGGAACTTCACGTTCTTCTACCTTCTCATGTTATTTCTCAACAGATTTGACAGACTGTACAACTTGAATATTCATATCTTCCCTGATAGGGCCTAGCATCAGATTTGCAGACTAGTTCTGGCTTATTTCATTATGTCATTATTTAATTAGTCATGCACACTGAAGAGATAAAACAAAGCACAGCAAATACAAAACATTCCAACTCAAGAAAATTGTACCACTGATATTATATCCACATGGAGACATTAATGGGGCAAATTCACTAAAGGACGCAGGGCCTAACGCTAATGTTAATTCGCTAGCGTAGCGCATTTTCGTTAATTCGCCAATTCACTAACGGACCCTGGCGTAAATTCGCTATTGTTACTTCGCACCCTTACGCCTGGCGAATTTACGCAATGGGCGTAACTACGCAAATTCACTGATGCGCGAATTATTCTGAACGCTACCTTTTACGCCAGACTTCCTTCGCCAGCTCAGACCAGGTGAAGTGTAATAGATTTTAAAAATGAGTGGTGAGCACAACTTTCCCTTGTTTGTTATAGTTATACAGGAGCAGTGACCAGCTCCATGTTGTAGCTCCCACCCCTCCCAGCTATAGTCAGGTGATCCCACTGGTGTCTAATAAAAGGGCAGCCAAGTTTGGGAGTTTTACTTTGAAAGCAGCTAGTAAGTTGCAGGTAAAACTTAGTCCCTTTGTAAAATGTATAATTAAGCAATTGAATTCTTAATGAATCAGATGAAAATTAAGCGTAGGACTGGCCAGATATGGGATGACTTTGACGTAGTTGGCCATCTTAAATATATTGCAATATATGGACAAACAATCCCTGTGTTGTTTAAAGGGTAAGGCATTTTTTAGTAGCAGTATGCACAAAATGTCTCTGTCTTAAATATATTGATAATGGGTTGAGTGCAGAGGACCTCTTGTAGTTGACTATATGTATTTTGTGGTCACACCCTCATTGCACCCCCGCCTAATGGTTTTAAAAAATAGTGGTGAGCACAACTTTCCCTTGTTTGTTATAGTTATACAGGAGCAGTGACCAGCTCTATGTTGTAGCTCCCACCCCTCCCAGCTATAGTCAGGTGATCCCACTGGTGTCTAATAAAAGGGCAGCCAAGTTTGGGAGTTTTACTTTGAAAGCAGCTAGTAAGTTGCAGGTAAAACTTAGTCCCTTTGTAAAATGTATAATGAAGCAATAGAATTCTTAATGAATCAGATAATTGAAAATTGAATCAGAAAATTAAGCGTAGGACTGGCCAGATATGGGATGACTTTGACGTAGTTGGCCAGCTTAAATATATTGCAATATATGGACAAACAATCCCTGTTTTGTTTAAAGGGTAAGGCATTTTTCAGTAGCAGTATGCGCAAAATGTCTCTGTCTTAAATATATTGATAATGGGTTGAGTGCAGAGGACTCTTGTATTTGACTATATGTATTTTGTGGTCACACCCTCATTGCACCCCCGCCTAATGATTTTAAAAATGAGTAGTGAGCACAACTTTCTCTTGTTTGAAGTGTAATAGAGTCGATAGGGATTGCTTCAAAAAAAAGTTAAAGATTTTTCTAAGTCCCAAAAAACGCTGGCGTTTTTTCATTTTTTATGGGTGATAAACTGAAAAAGATCGAAAAAATTTTTGGGGCTACCCTCCTTCCCCCCTACATTTCCTAACTCATGGCACCTTAACTATACAGTGGGAACACGTGTAGGGCAAAATAAAAATTTTATTTGCTGTTTTGAAGGTTTCCCAGGCTTGTCTAGTGCTGCTACATATACCTCCATTGTAACTTCAATTTGGCGCCGTATGCAAATTAAGCATCGCTGGCATAACTTCGCTTTGCTTGGCGAATTAACCCTAGCGCAACTTCGCAACCTTACGCTTCCCCTGAGCGCAACTTCGGATTTTAGTGAATTTTGCGTATCGCTGGCGAAAATATGCCTGTCCAAGTGTGGTGAAGTGGACGCTGGCGCAACTACGAATCATAGTGAATTTGCCCCATTATGTCATTAATTATATGAATAAAAAAATTTTTACTTTTGGATTTCCATAGCTTTAGTCTTTGTCCTGTAGAACTTTATTTAGATTTGACATGCCCTTTAAAGAAAGAAAAAACTACTGTTACCCCCAACCTGAGTGTGAGCTCTATTAGCCTGCACCTTTGGTTGGGGATAATATATTTTGCCAAAAGGTGCCTTATAAACTCTTAACATCTCATATGGTATTTTGCAACTTAAATACATTCTGCACATTTGACACCTTCAAATTCTTTGATAAACCTTTTCATATTGTAAAAACACTTTGCTGACTCTTAGCACTGGTACTAAATCAGCGGCATATCCTCTAAGGCCCAGGCATCTTCTGCTAAAACAATTTCAGTCACTGTGTGGGCACTTTGTAGTTGTACAAATCCCTCCTCTTCAGCCTACCAGAAAGCTTGCAGGTGGCACGAGCTGGTGGGGAGCACTGGGAACCACTGGTTCAAAAGGTGCAGTTTCCTTTGGTGACCATCCTCAACACTTACAAAGCACATAGTACAACACAGAGACCCCTCCACACCATGTAATAAGTGCATGATGCTAATTCTCAATTCTGCGGCTTCATACAACTTAAGGTGGCCACACACGGGCAGATAAAGCTGCCGATATCGGTCATTTGGACCGATTTGACAGCTTATCTGCCCGTGTATGGGGGCTTCCGACGGGTCTTCCCGATCGATATCTGCCCACGATATCGATCGGGAAGGTTTGATTTTTAAACCAACCGACCCGTCGGAGCCCCTTGGCGCATCGTAATTCGATCGTTCGGCCATACGGCCGAACGTTCGAATTACCCCCGATATAGCCATGCCGTTAATGGCATATCGGGGAAAGATCCACTCGTTTGGCGATGTCGCCAAACGAGCGGATCTTTGAGTCTATGGCCGCCTTTACAGTATATTTGTGACCAACCCAAATTTTTGGGGTCCCTGAATTTGAAGTAATTTCTGATTACTCCACATTTTGCCACCGTAGTTTCTTTGAAAAAAAATAAAAATCTCACCTACTTGTGTGACGTCCTCCTCCTAAGCCCACAGTTGTGCAAGTATGAATCCCATGTTCATTTGTGTAACACATTCACAAAGCTTACATTCTTAAATACAACAATAAATTGATGTATGAACACTATAACTGCTTTATGTACTGAAATATAAAGTTTGAATTCTGATCATCATGGGATGATCCGAATAAAAGAATGGATTTCATTTTCAGGGTTTTGGTTACAAATCTAGACAGGCAGGTCCTTATTCCAGAGAGTATAAGTACTTTGCTTGCTTGTTCCAAGTTTCCAGTGTTCAGGCTTGTATAAACAGCGCATAGGATTGTTTAATGAAGGAGCCCAGATTAACTGAGGGCAGTCCTTGTTGGTGCTTAGTTTATGTGTGTGTCTGCCACTTTCATGCCTTTTCAGCATTCTTGCTTTGTTTGATCCAGGGAACTTCTCAACTTGTTTAGGGCCTTTTTGATCCTTAAAGCAGTTAGTCGGGCTGATGGACTCTGGTACCAGCATTCCCTCATGGTCTTTGCCATAGCAGACAATATCTAGTAGACCACAAATAAAAGAGCCCTGGTTATCTTTTTTGCAGACTCAAATTTCACTGTTATTAGTGGAGATGAAAGCATCGCTACAAGCATGTTGGCATAAAAACAACGACTAATTAAGTTATACAATTTAAAAACGTATAGCTGTACTGTACATGTATCAGGCATGGCTTTAATATCAAACGTCAATTAAGCGTTGTTATATAAGGATCCTAACATATCAGCTTACAGTCAAGCATCTAGTAGGTGTATCACAGTAAATAGCACAATTATGTTTTAATATATAATTCCACAAACATACTGAGGAATGGTTAAAGTATTTGCAGGGGTGGAACAAATGAGGCACTAGATCCATCATCTGTATGGACGCTCAGGGGAACACAGGGCCGGGCAGATTCTGACTGAATCTTTATTATATATGTGCAAAACTGGTACTGTATTCTCCCTCTTTAAAAATGTAGGAAGGGGGGTCTTAAAAAGGACCCTACATCTACATACAGCACCAAGCATTTGACTTTTCAGTATTCCTGTTTTGTTTAGGATCCATCATTAAATTCATGCACTACGAGGCCCAAAGTACTGGAACGTATTAATACAAATTGAAGGAACAGTAACACCAAAAAATTTAAGGGGCAGATTTACCTAGGGTCGAATATCGAGGGTTAATTAACCCTCGATATTCGACTGTCGAATGTAAATCCTTCGACTTCGAATATTGAAGTCGAAGGATTTGCCGCAATTCGTTCGATCGAACGAAAAATCGATCGAACGATTTTTCTTCGACCTTCCCCATAGGCTAACATTGACATCGGTAGGTTTTAGGTGGCGAACTAGGGGGTCAAAGTTTTTTTTAAAGACACAGTACTTCGACTATTAAATGGTCGAACAGTCGAACAATTTTTATTTCGAAACGTTCGATTCGAAGTCGTAGTCGAAGGTCGAAGTAGCCAATTCGATGGTCGAAGTAGCCAAAAATAACATTCGAAATTCAAAGTTTTTTTGAATTTCGAACTAAGTAAATGGGCCCCTAAGTGTTTTAGTGGAATGACAATATAATATACTGTTGCCCTGCACTGGTAAAACTGATATGTCTGCTTCAAAAGCACATCAAAAGTTTATATAAACAAGCTGCTGTGTAGCCATGGGGTAGCCATTCAAGCACAGGATATACAGTAGCTAACAGATATGTTCAAAAATCTAAATAATCCTATTGTATACTACAGAGCTTATCTGTTATCGGCTATGTCTCCTGTGCCTTTTTTCCTTTTTTCAGCTTTGAATGGCTGCCCCAAAAATTTCGGAAATTTCCGTGACTTTTGACGCATGCGCAGTTGTTCGGGACCAGAAATTTACTTCAACTGCGCATTCGCCTAAACTTCTGAAGAAAGAAGATGGATGCCGTGAACTCAGAGGCCAGAATCTGCACGCAGGAGTGAATAAAAAATTAGGGGCATTTGCCCGGGCGGGCAGGTAGGCAGGGAGGGAGGAGGGAGGGGGGTCTACCCAGGGTAGGGGGGAAGGTTTTTTTTTATTATACGTTGAATTCTCCTTTAACTATTTTAAATTGCCTAACTGCTAGTTGGCACCTATGCTTTCAGACGATTTCCATCCAAGTGTGTGAGTGTGGTTTTATTGTCCACAAAACTACAAAATGCCTGGAATCAAGCAATGTGCCATAGCTGTAATTATGTGCAATGGTTGGCAGTAGAGAGACAGTAAAGGGTGATAGGGTGGCCCTGCCGTTGTAACGAATGGGACCGCAGTAGCTTAATCTGTGGGTTATAAAATACAGTTTATCTTTAATGTTTTACTTACATTGTCTGAACTCCACGTGTTGGGTATATTTGGTCTCTGTTGGTCAATGCAGACAACTTTCTTCATATCCTCAAAGCTTGGGTCATGAGGAACAACATCAAAAAATGGAGGCCTGTAATCCTCCACCAAACCTAGCAAAACAGTAAAAACTGCTTAAAAAGAGAAACAGTACTTAGGTTACAAAGTGTAGCTATGCAACTGTTTTACCTTCCTCTCCCTTTGGTGGATTGCATACAAGTATTTACTGGCAGGAGGCTTGTCCATTACAGGCAACATATTCAGGCACATGCAACTTATATCAGTTAGGTATTCACAATACTCTAAAATAAATAATGTGTTATAAAGAGGTTTGTCTTTTCCTTTTTAGTTTAATTTTATGGCATAGGGCTGCTATGCTTCTTTCCATGAGCAGAAGGCTTATCCTAAAGCTTACCCCCCAATGTAATAGCCTTAGGGGCAAATTCACTAAAGCGCGAATCGGCTAACGCTAGTGCAAATTCGCCAGTGTGACGTCATTTCGTTACTTCGCCGATTTACTAACGGGCACTGGCGTAAATTTGCTAACGAAGTGGACCTACTCTATCGCTACTTTGCACCCTTATGCCAGGCGAAGTTGTGCTATGGCGAATGGGACGTAACTACGCTAATTCACTAACTTGCACATTTTACTGAACGTTACCTCTTGCGTCAGACTTGCCTTCGTCACCTGAGACCAGGCGAAGTGCAATAGAGTAGATAGGGATTGCTTCAAAAAAAGTTGACATCTTTTCCTTTTTTAAGGGTGATAGGCTGAAAAAGATTGTACATTTTTTTGGGGTACCCTCTTTCCCCCCTACATTTCTTAACATATGGCACCTAAACTATACAGTGGGCACATGTATATTGCAAAATAACAACTTAATTTTATTTTATGAAGCTTTCCCAGGCTTGTGTAGTGTAATGTATTTGCTGCTACACATACTTGAACTTTAAATTGGTGCCGTATGCAAATTAGGCATCGCTAGCGTAACTTCGCTTTGTTTGAAGAATTAACGCTAGCGCAACTTCACTACCTTTCGCCTCCCTGAGCGCAACTTTGGATGTTAGTGAATTAGCGGCACCCTGGAGAAGTGCGGCAAAGTGTGGCGAAGCCTGCGCTAGCGCAACTCCGCAGGTTAGTGAATTTGCCCCTAAATGCACAGTGCAGCACAGTGTCACCACCATGTGGCACTAAAAATTTTGAAATTATTTTTTATTTAAAGGAGCGTACGCTCATTTTTTCCATAAATTAAATATAAATAATTAAAGTATACATTGCTTAAAAATGGTTTCAAAGTTATTTGGAACCGTAATTGCTACTGAAAGCAGTATCTATATATATCTTAATTGAAGGATCAGCACTCCAATTTCGTGTGCAATAAATGTGTTTATTTAATGCCTATCCAACGTTTTGGCCCACATTAATGGAAATGGAGTGCTGGTCCTTCAATTGAGCTGTATGACAAACTTTGACCTTTGAAACTTTGATAGTGTTAATCCGGTAAGAGTGCAAACGTTGTACATGAAGTATATATATATATATATATATATATATAGAATAGAGTGGATTCGACCAGACTGTTCAATCGCTAAGCTTCCGTCCAATGAAGCCAATATCAAATAGAACAAGAAAGTGATGAATTTCAGTCCAACGCAGTGGGTTGCTGCAAAATCAGTGCTTTATTCGACACAACATGTTTCGAGCTAGGCTCTTTGTCAAGTGTAATACAAAAGAAACACCATACAACCCTATATAGTTTAAACCACACCCATCATTAGTAGTAATCCGATGCAGGTTATTGCTGTTAGGTAATTATTCAGCCTGACCCCATTCGAAAAAAGTTATACAGACAATTTACAAAGTCCCATAGTGTGTAGACAATTTTCATATTAATCACAGCACGAAACATAACTGTGCATTTCCAAATCCATAACGTGGACAGTGAATCTGTAAATATGACATAATAAAAATTACTTTAAAACGCTTAAAAACAATTACCTGGGTACTGCTCTAAGAGCCTACCCTGAGCCAGCTAAATTTAGTCATAGGACATCAAACGATATCTCAATATCTATAATAGAAACATTCTTACCCTTAAGTAGAGAATTTCACATTCATAATATTAGTCAATAAGTATCCATTTTATCTGGAAGGGAAAAGATCAAAAATTGTATCAAAAGGATTAATGAATATGTTACAAGATATAAATACTGTAGTGTAAATTTCACAGGAAGCTGCTAATACTCCAGTGTTCATTTAGACCTTCTGGATGTAAGATATTCAATTTTTTAATCCACTTTGCTTCTTCTTGAAGTAATAATTTAAGCATATTGCCCCCTCTTTGTGGTTTACAGATCACTTCTATCATCTAGAAGTGAATTATTAGCCCATAAATCTGTACCAAAAAATAATAAGAGAATGACATTTGTCAGTAAATTTTCACGAGCAAGCGCTCAGATTGAAAAGGTGATTAAAAAGTTTTGGCCCATGTTGCAGCATGATAAATCACTGAAACGTCATTGTAGTGAAATTCCAATGTTTTGCTATACTAGAGGACAGACATTACACGATAAATTGTGTCCAGCAGAACCTCGTAAAGCCCAATAAATCACAGTCCCTCTTTCAAGGACCACCAAAAAAGGGAACCTTCCCATGCCTTAGTTGCATATGCTGTTCATCTATCATTAAAGGGGAAGTTGTACACCACCCTATAAATGGTAAGGGATTAAAGCTTCATTCCTATGCTACGTGTGAAAGCTCAAACGTGGTATATCTATTGAAATGCCCGTGTGGACTAGTATATACAGTATAGGACAAACATCCCGTCCAGTTAAGAGAGAATCAAAGAACATAGATCCAATATACGTAATTTCAAAGTAGGGACTCAAACAGATACGCCCATTTCAAGACATTTCTCTTCTTTTAAACACAACTTATCACAGCTCAAATGGCAAGTGATAGAAGTGATCTGTAAACCACAAAGAGGGGGCAATATGCTTAAATTATTACTTCAAGAAGAAGCAAAGTGGATTAAAAAATTGAATATCTTACATCCAGAAGGTCTAAATGAACACTGGAGTATTAGCAGCTTCCTGTGAAATTTACACTATTTATATCTTGTAACATATTCATTAATCCTTTTGATACAATTTTTGATCTTTTCCCTTCCAGATAAAATGGATACTTATTGACTAATATTATGAATGTGAAATTCTCTACTTAAGGGTAAGAATGTTTCTATTATAGATATTGAGATATCGTTTGATGTCCTATGACTAAATTTAGCTGGCTCAGGGTAGGCTCTTAGAGCAGTACCCAGGTAATTGTTTTTAAGCGTTTTAAAGTAATTTTTATTATGTCATATTTACAGATTCACTGTCCACGTTATGGATTTGGAAATGCACAGTTATGTTTCGTGCTGTGATTAATATGAAAATTGTCTACACACTATGGGACTTTGTAAATTGTCTGTATAACTTTTTTCGAATGGGTCAGGCTGAATAATTACCTAACAGCAATAACCTGCATCCGATTACTACAAATGATGGGTGTGGTTTAAACTATATAGGGTTGTATGGTGTCTTTTTTGTATTACACTTGACAAAGAGCCTAGCTCGAAACATGTTGTGTCGAATAAAGCACTGATTTATATATATATATATAGTGAATAAAGTACCCCCTATTGTAAAATATAAGGATATTATAAGTTACCGAGGAGTTTCATGGAACTCCGAGATGATGACATCTGATATATGAAGTAGAAATTCAGCCAAATTGCTGGTATTTATGAGGATACTCTCAATTGCTTTGCTCTTTTCTCATATCCCTGTGCTTTTCAAGCACTTCCACCACATAACTGGGTCAATTCTCCATTCTTCTGTAACCGCCCACCACACATTCTAGATTCTGTAGAACTGGGGGAATTGTGTGGGTGGAATTCAGACTCCATAACAACATTGTGACTGTACTGCAAACCTGGAATAAACTCAATGTCAAGCCCCTGGAACATCATGATTAGGCAGAACTCGTTCATGGTGGGAATGATTCCGCATTTCAGATTTATGGCATGAGGCTGGGAGAAGCATGGCAGCTTTCCAAGCTCATCTCCAATTCTACTAGTTTCCTAATCAGTGTTGAATAAACAGAGTGCTGATTGAATGTAATGGCAGCTTTAATCATGGACCTCAGTGCTGACACCAGATTACAGTGTTTATAATTTACAGCTAATCTCTTGTAGAAAACAAAACCAGTACAAATCAAAGACCTGATTTGCAGGCGCGGAGTGTCCAATTTGCACCAATGTCAAGCACAAGTTCTGCTTTGGAAGCTTAATACATCTAAAATTCTTTTGATGTTGAATTACAAAACATTAAAATGTGAATACAAGACCAGGCACATAGCCTGCAGAATGAGCGGTGGATTCACTCTTTTACATGATTGGATACAAAACTTGTATGCTCTGATGTAAATCATGGCAACTTTGTGGTGAATAATGGGGAAATGTGCTTAGGGTGATTTATGGGTCCAGGGGAAAGAGCCTATCAGTACCCCTCCTGTCCTACACCCACCTTCTGCTGATATAGGATAAAGGGCCACATTTAAATCAATGAAAAAAAATATTTAAGTTTTATTATGTGAAAAATTATGAGCGAGATGAAGAGGAGAGAAAACTTTTGTCCTAATTCAGGTCCAGTTTTTCCCATGGACTTGGAAGTTTACATGTGTGATAAGTTTTTCTTATTGAATTCCATCTGGTTCTATGGGGAAAATCTGGAATTTAGGTAAGATAAGGTCTTCTCATTAAATTAAATCTGATTGTATCATTATACAGGTATGGGACCTGTTATCCAGAATGCTCAGGACCTGGGGCTTTCCTGATAAGGGATCTTTCTGTAATTGGGATCTCCATACTTTAAGGGGGTTATTTATCAAATTTCTCACTATTTTGTTAAAACCAAATGCCCGCAATGTTTTTTACCTTATTTATCAATACATTTTCACTAAAAAATCTAGTGCAGGAAAAGACTTCATTAAATCGTAAAAAAACATCCAAATCGTACGTTTTTTTTTCTTTTTCAGATTATTGCCCAAAAATACAAAATCTTCGGATTATTGTACGAAACCCCATCTTCCAATTGCAAACGGTACATCTGCCATTGACTTCTACATGATCTCAGCAGGTTTGAGATGGAATATTTTTTTATTCGGACTTTTAACACCCTCGGAGTTGAATAAATCACAAAAGATTTTGGTTTTTTTTAAAAAAAATTGTGTTTTCCCCTTTAAAAGTCCGACCACAAAAAATTGGACTTTAGTAAATAATCCACTGAGTCTGCTAAAAAAATATTTAAACATTAAACTCAACAGAAATGTTTTGCCCCTAAGAAGCATTAATTATATGGTTAATTATTTGATTAAAATGGAGACTATGGGAGATGGCCTCCCTGTAATGCTGAGCTTTCTGTATAGCGGGTTTTCGGATAACTGATCCAATGTCTGTATATATTAATATCCAAATTTTCTTGCATGCTCACACCTGCGCAAAGGAAATGACGTATCAGGCACCCCACTACAAAAATAGAAAGGAATCAACATTTTCTTTATTCAAGGTAAACTGAAGTACCTAGTGAATTAAGTTTCACTTTATGGATTTTGAATTGAAAATGGATGTCAATAGATTAATATTGTGTGCATATATACCAGACACCTGTGCTCTCCCTAATATATGTGCAGGCAGCAGATGTGGCCCTCACGGAACCTGTTGCGCATCACTGCATCAGTGGTCAATGTGTTATTCTGGCCATACACATCCCTTCTAAACTTCAACAGCTTATTGAGCCATTTATGGTCCCTTTCAATGGCCTAACCGTCCAGATTGAGAATCTTGCCTCGCAATGTCCCCATCAGATCAGGGCCGGTTTTTCAAATAGTGGATGCCACTAGGCCCACTACCGTTCATCGCCCCTGTCCCCTCCAGGGGGACAGGAGCAATAGGGATTGGTGCACGGGAAATTAAAAAAATTATTGTATCTCCAGTGCATCCCCAGTGTTTTTGAACCAATGTGGGTGTGGTTCGACAGCATGCCGCCCCCCTAAAATCCTGCCACCCTAGGCCCGGGCCTAGGTGGCCTTTCCACAAATCCGGGCCTGCATCAGATTGTTGATGTCCCAAAGCCACAAAAAGATCTGATGCAACGAAAGGAGCCAAAGTCGAAGTCCCGAAGCTGCGAAAAGACCCAAAGCAGCAAAAAGAGCCGAAGTTGCAAAAAGACCCGAAGCCGCAGAAAGACCCGAAGCCGCAGAAAGACCCAAAGTTGCGAAAAAGAAGCTAGGAAAGTAGATAAAATTGAAGTCTTGAAGCCATGAGTTCAGTTCTACTGAACACCAGTGTTTTTTATTTTGTACTATTAAACTCCTAGCCACCGATATATTATTTTAATACTCTAAAGACCCTTGCAACCATTGTTTTTAAAAAAATATATTCTCTGGGGCCCCAATGTTTCTTTTTATTTGGGGCCCTGACCAACAATGATTGTCCCTGGCGCCAATGTTTTTTTTTTTTAAAACTTTTATGGGGGGGCTGGTCACCAATTATTTTTTTTAACTTGTAGGGGGGCTCTGACCACCAATATTTTTTAAAAAACTTTTATGGGAGGCCCTGGCACCATAGTTTTTTTTAACTTATAAGGGGCCCTCACCATCAATGGCTTTTTGTACCGGGGCCCTTAGTAAGCAACCTTAGTCACCATAAGCCCCATTGTTATACAGCTTTCCACCTTGGTGCTGAATTATTGGATCATGACAATTTGGAGCAGCTTGTTGGAGGCTAAACTGGGCAAGGTGTATGTCCAGTTTTAGATAAGTGTATTGGTCAGGGGACACTTTTCTAAGATAATGCAAAAAAGATACCCAATAAGACAATGACAAATTTGTCCATAGGAAGTTAGGACCACCATATGGTGGTGTTTACTTTAATATTTATATGATAATAAACCTTGCACAGAATGAATTCCTGGTAAAACATGGGGTCAGGGAATGTGTATTCATCAGTCTCTTTTTTGTGTAACAATTTTAGCCCAATCAGAAGCATTTCCATTCTACTTTACTTAGCCTTAGACCTCTTCCACAACTCACTCTTTGCAGGGTTTACATACAAGACATTTTTTTATTTCTTTCCATAAGTTTCTGTATTCTAAAGATCTCTCTGTCTGGTTTTCGTGTGAAAGAAAGCAATCTGTTACTATTTGTCAGAAATAACCAAGAATGTACCGAAATTAGAATGCTGCCACTTTCTTGTTGTGCCGCTTAGCCCTGCAAAAATGAAAGCAGGGGGCAAAAAGTAACCTTTTGTAAGAACTACAGAGGTATGAGAAGTGAGGGAAAGAATTCTGATTGGCATACATTTCTAGGCAACAAAGCTGTTTTGCAGACTGGTTGTCACAAAGTAACTGATGCATCAGGAAGAGAGAGAACTTGCCATCTGTTGTGTCTGTTAAATAAAAATGCTTTGCTTTACAGGTCTCCCATTTTTATAAATGGAATCAAAAAAAGTGATAAACTTTCTGTACTGATACCGCAATGTAAGAAATTACAGGGAATAGTTATATGGAAAAAGACAAATCATTAGTCTCTGAATGGGTAACATTACTCACGACAGCAAAGCTACAAGCATACATTCACTAATTAAATCATCAGCAACAAACCCACAGTTACATAATGTAAAATATAAAACAATATCCGCTAAAGCTATGAAATACACCTAAATTATTTTCCAGTTGCTTATTTGAATTGGAAGCTTATTGGAGCCAAAATGTTGGCCACCCCATCCAAACTACAGTCAGATAGAAAACTGCATTAGGCCTGGATGTGGCCCTTTCCCTCCAGGGTGGCACAGGCCTTCTCTGTGATAAAACCTCACAGAACATGCAAAACTACCAGTACCCATGGATTGTCAGCTTTAGTATGGACACATCAAACTGGATATAGGCAAACACTCCAAAAAATGCACCCCCTCCAGGATTGTAAAATCAAAGTATATATATAATGTTTATTTTAGCATAAAGGGGCTGTAAACGCACCAATAATAGCAAACATGAAAAAAATCACTGTGCTATCATGCAATTACTGTATATGACTTCAATTGGAGAAATGGGCAGGGAATAGGTGGGTCTAACCATGTAAGGGTCAGGGAAGGGAGGGTTTCATAGAGTGTTAGAAATATGACAGCAAAGCTAGCGCAACCTAAAAGCAATGGCGGACTTAACCTACCATTATTAAAATATTACAGTTTGGCTAGTCTCATGCGAATAGCCAAAGACTGGATCAACCAAGAGAATATGTACACCGATACTCAAAGAGATCAAAACTTCACACCAAATATCTCCTTAGCCTATCCGCTACATGCCCTACCCTCGGAAATTCCAAACCACTGCCAAACTAATCCACTGATCCACACCACAATGAAGCACAGTGAAAAATCAGAACCAAATTATTCGGTACATACAAACTATCACTTTTTCTGCCCATATTAAGCAATAATCGCTTCCAAGATGCTAAAGCAGATCCCCGTTTCAAACTATTGCACTCCAAAGGCTTAACCATGATTGGTTCACTCCTTAACCCCAACACGAGCACAATATATAAATTCCCAGAACTACAATCCAAATATGGCCTCCCTAACAGCCATATCTTTGCATACCTGCAAGTCAAAAGCTATGCAGAGCTAGTGATTCGGGGTATAAAAACACAATTAACAAATAATCCATTGGATGTCTTAACAAAGGCAAATAAGGGACGGCTTCTTACAACATCTGGAGTATATGCTACTATCATTAGACCAAATATAAACTACAACTTACGTACAGAGGGAATATCGAGATGGCCATGTCATACCAAACACAACAATAAACCAAATTACAACAGCATATATGAAGCACAGAAAAGCTTTATCAGCAGTATACTTCCAAGAGGTAGCCCTTAGTCTCCTCCATAGAGCATATGTGTCACCCAAAATAGCACACAAAATCGGCCTAACACAGACACCCAAATGTCATGCTGACGCCACTTTAGAACATGCACTGTGTCATGTACTAAATTAATTGCTCTATGGAGTACGGTTCTATCACATATAGCAAGTTGGTGCAAAATCACAAAAACTCGGACAAACCCACAAATACTATTGGGATTATATCCCACACCCACTGACAACACCATCAAAGCTAACAGATATAATGGTACTAACCACAGTTAAAACCATCTTGGAATATTGGACTAACACACAACCACCTCCAAAACAATTATGGGAACGCAAATTACTGTACACAATACAACTCCAATGGGTCTTGGCATTGCAAGACAAGGAACTCAAAGGCTCACTTTTCTTTGATATTTGGAGAAAATACCTAGACATATTGGAAGGACAAAAACAACAAAAATTACTAGCCCCCTTCAGATATACTAAATGGTGGGCAGAAAACTCTCTCAGAGGAGAACTTACCTAGCAACCAAAGAGCAAGTAGGCAAAAAAGAGACTCGCCTCCTCCTACTTCTCTCTCCCCAACGCCTATACCTACATCAGTGGAAGCTACCTCCTAACTGTCGCAAATGACATGAGAAGCTCTCGCTCCCCCCTCAATTCCCCTTCTCAAATGCTTCTTACTCTCTCCCCTTCCCCTCTTTCTTTCTATTCTGTTTCCTACTCCCATCTGTCTATTTTCAAATTTTATTGTGTTATACTGATATAAAGAAACCTTGTTAAAAGTGACTGATGTTGATCAACAAACTCATGGAACAATGATATTTGTATACTCATTTTGTCATAACAAGCATACAGTACAATGTACGGTTTCTCCATTTTAAATTATGTTATTTACCTTTTAAAAATACATTAAAAAAGTTTGGAAAAAAAAAACAGAAATATGACAGCAATCACATTTCTAGTGATTTAGTAGTTCCGGCCCTGGCCCTAGCTATAGATTTTACCGGCTGGGTGGCATCCAATGGGTGTCATTTAGAAGCTCTTAAAGTGACCTTTACTGCTCTTGCACTTGCACCCCTCAGGGTCATATATGTTTTTAGGAGTCATTTGTTTTTTAGATTATAGTGTTCCTTTAAGATAAAGTGCTCAGATGTCCAAACAGAAAACCAGGGACTATCAATATGGGAGTATTATTACCATGTTATTATCAGGTATTTATAAAGCACTGACATATGCTGCAGTGTTGTTACATAGAAGAAGTGTGAGTTCAGCCATTATTACATACTGTATACAGACCAGTACAAGTTGAGTAAAATGATCTGCTCAGTAGGGGCCATGCAACAACATGAACACCATTAACCAATCACATTTTGCTGTCATTGGCAAAATTGTACAAGATCTGTATAAGCTAACAACATACAGTATTAGATAGTTTCACATGTCTATATACAGTGCTCATAAATAAAAGTATTTATTTACCATTGGACTTTTGAAACACAGCCATTTAACATCATTTTGATAACAGAAACCAGTATTAAATAACTAGTGAAGGATGCTAATAATGACAACCTATCCAAATGTTTTTTTCTTCTGGTGTCTCACAAACTAGATATTTATGTCAAAATTTGGCAAACGCTGGAATAGGAAGATAAAAATAATTAAATAAATGTCAAGAGGCATAACTGACATCTGCACACAAAGCAGTATTTCAGAAAAGGTCTTTTGGCCTGCGCCCATCTCTAATTAACATATTAATTGGCACTTGGCACAACTTGGGTCATTTTATAAGGGGAGTTAAAAGGTCAGGACTGACTAAACACCGGCAATGCTATTTATATGCTTGACACATCTATGCTCTAAAAAGATCATGTGCTTATTATCAGAAAGTTAATGAATCCGCAGTAAAGCAATAAAATATATATATATTAGGGATGCACTGAATCCACTATTTTGGATTCAGCTGAACCCCCGAATCCTCCGTGAAATATTTTGCCAAACTAAATCTGAATAGGGACATAGGGACAAAGGTCTCAAGGAAGACCTAAACGTTGGAATAATAAATAAACTTTATCTCTTTTTCACCATATTTTAAGTCCTGTGAGTGCCTTGCTTTACATGATATTATATATGACTTCTCTGCAGTGTACACTACTATCCCCTGGTGTTTCTCCTTAGTATACCAACACTATAAGAACCACTGATTTTCAGCAGGGGTCCTGGAATAATGGTCTTCACTCGGCACTTATAAATATTGTAATAAGTTATTGCTATATCATTCACTGACCAGAAGTCACAGTGAGAGGGTCATATTTTAATTGCATGGATCAAGGCATTCTGTCTATCCATATGTGTGGACCAGCTAAAGCCATTTCAGCCAAATAATGTAATGTGTGCACAGTCAAATTTTATACTGTAGTTTACAGCACTATCAAGTGTACAAGGATCACAGCACTCCAATTTTGCGTTAAAACCGCCTTTATTTTAAATGTAGCATAGCGACGTTTCGGACACAAAAGGTCCTTTTAAGGTCGCTATGCTACATTTAAAATAAAGGCGGTTTTAACGTGAAAATGGAGTGCTGCGATCCTTTTACACTTGAATTGGAGGTCTGCGGAGGTGAACATACTTTATTGCGTGCACCCTGTGAAGAAAAGACTTTAAGGGGCAGATTTATCAAGGGTCGAACTTCGAAGTTGAAAAAAACGTCGAAATTCGACCATCGAATTGAAGTACTTCAGCTTCGAATATCGAAGTTGAAGTTTTTTTCATTGAATTTGGCCATTTGCGGTCGAAGAAAAATCGTTCGATCGAAAGATTAAATCCTTCGAATCGAACGATTCAAAGGATTTCATCGATCGATTGAACGATTTTTCTTCAACTTCAATAAACTTAGAAAACTGCTCTAGAAGGTCCCCATAGGCTAACATAGCACTTCGGTAGGTTTAATTTAGCAAAGTATTGAAGTCTAAATTTTTTTAAAGAGACAGTACTTCGATCATCGAATGGTCAAATATTCTAACTATTTTACTTCGAATCGAAGTTGAAGTGTAGTATCCTATTCGATGGTCGAAGTATCCAAAAAATTACTTTGAATTTTTTTACTTCGAAAATTCCCTTGAATTCACTTCGACCCTTGATAAATCTGCCCCTAAGTGTACAAAGTTTGCTGGGATGGTGTTTACAGCCCTATCACCTTTTGCTTACAAGATTAGGTAATATAGTTCGTCAGACAAATGCCTCTGATAGAAATCCTGCTTGATACCCCTAATGGCAACCCTGATGCCAACCCTTGCCAAAAAGCTCTCTGTACAGGATGGTCTATTAGATAGTTTCAAGAAAGGGTTGGATGGCTTTTTTTACTACTAGTACTAGGCTTCTGGTATTAATAGATATGGTATAAGACTAAAGTTGCCATTTTGGAGTCTGTAGAGCCTTAACTACCATGTGATTATGTAATGCTATTATATTTGCATAGCACAACTGCACGCATACATCAAAATAACAAGGTATTTCTAATGAGCCTAACCTTGGGCTGGATTTTGGGGTATTTATTTCCATTTCTGTTTACATTTGAGTTTAACTCACCATTTACAACAGTTCTTCTGCATATTTCCCACAAAACCAGTCCATACGCCCATAAGTCTGTCTGTTTGTATGACTCAAATGAATCTGTGCGTATGGTTTCATCAAGGACTTCTGGTGCCATATAACGCTTGGTTCCAACCCGTGGGTTGTTCCCAATATCCAGGTAATCCCCGTTCTGAGAATGCATAACTGCCAGGCCTAAAATAAAATATATTTGTGTTATTTCAGAAAAAAAGGCAACAAAAAAAGCAGAATGTTTCAATCCAATATATCATACAGGTATTAAGCCAGAAATTACCAGACTGCTGGTGTAGGTACAGTTACTTGGCTGTTGCAGAATTTCCCATTATATTCACTGCATAAATGCTACAGATATTGTTACAAAGATTAACCCAATATACCTGTTTTGTATAATTCCAATTCTTCCCTCAACTTTCCCTTGGGATGTTTGGGCAAGGTAAACATGGCCATACACTAGGTGACATGGAGCATCATTAATTGGACAGATCATATGCTATCCAACAGTAAGGGGCAGATTTATCAAGGGTCGAAGTGAATTCGAGGGAATTTTCGAAGTATAAAAATTCAAAATTCAAAGTAATTTTTTTGGATACTTCGATCATCAAATAGGATACTATGACTTTGAATTTACTTCAAATTCGATTTGAAATGAAATAGTTTGAATATTCGACCATTCGATAATCTAAGTACTGTCTCTTTAAAAAAACTTCGACTTCAATACTTCGCCAAATTAAACCTGCCAAAGTGCTATGTTAGCCTATGGGGACCTATCTACAGCATTTTTCTAAGTTTTTTGAAGTCGAAGTAAAATCGTTCGATTGTATGTTAAAATGGTTCGAATTGGTTGATTCGATGCATTTAATTGTTCGATCGAACTATTTTACTTTGACCGCAGAATACACAAATTCGAATTCGAAATTCGACCCTTGATAAATCTGCCCCTAACTGTCACGTGGCTGTTAAGCTACCCACTGTAATGTGAATGTGACCAATGACACAGCTGATGAGGCAGCTGGAAATTGGTGACATAACTTGTAATGTAATGCAGGATATACCTGATCCAATAAACTGATTAAAAACAGCCTATTAAATGTAATGTGATGCAGGATTTACCTGATCCAATAACCTGATTAAAAACAGCCTATTAAATGTAATTTGCCTTATGCTGTAGCTTTACTAATGCATATGTATGATGTTCAAAATATGAAATATATTTTCTAAGAGATCTGGATTCTGTATTGATTAGTATTTGTATGTTTTATGTATAGACTGTTTTACTGTACAAGCCTGCAGAATACATTGGCACTTTAAGAATATATATGAAATATAGTAATACAGGAATGGGATCTGATAACCGTTATCCAGAAAGCTCAGAATTAAGGAATGGCCGTCTCCCATAGACTCCATTTTATCCAAATAATTAACATTTTTTAAATGATTTCCTTTTTGTCTGTAATAATAAGGGTAAGGGCACACTGGGCGATGCGGGGAGATTTAGTCGCCTGGCTACTAATCGCCACGACTTTGTGCGACCAATCTTCCCGAACGCCTTCCCTTACTCTTGCACTGGCTAAAATGAAAAATTGCCGGCGCTAAGCACATGCAGC
Source organism: Xenopus laevis (assembly GCF_017654675.1). Taxonomy (NCBI): domain Eukaryota; kingdom Metazoa; phylum Chordata; class Amphibia; order Anura; family Pipidae; genus Xenopus; species Xenopus laevis. The sequence continues at coordinate 126,612,670 of NC_054374.1, read as the reverse complement.
AATTTGTTTTCTGAAGTTGCCCAAAGTTGCCTCACGAGGAAACTTCGGGCAACTTCGGAAAACAAATCGATGCATGTGCTTAGCGACGGCGATTTTTCATTTTAGCCAGTGCAAGAGTAAGGGAAGGCGTTCGGGAAGATTGGTCGCCGCAAAGTCGTGGCGATTAGTTGCCAGGCGACTAATCTCCCCGAATCGCTCAGTGTGCCCTTAACCTAAAACTGTGCCTTTTACTTGATCAAAACTAAGATATTAGTTGGAAGCAAAACCAGACTATTGGGTTTATTGAATGTTGACATTATTTTCTAGCATACTTAAGGTATGAAGATCCAAATTAAGGAAAGATCCATTATCTGGAAAACCCCCAGGTCCTGAGCATTCTGGATAACCGGTCCAATACCTGTAATAATAATAATAATAATAAGCAAATTCACCTAAATCTGCAATGCAGCACTGTTTATTGTCTTTCACAAGGATGTTTCTACTCTTTAGGTCTCTATGTGCAATGGCGGCTTTGCCTTGAGTAGCAAAAATTTCTACATGTAGGTGCACTAAGCCACAAATGATGGACAGAGCCAATTTCAAGCAGCCCTCTGAATCCACAGTAGTCCTCTGAAGATAATCATAAAGGGATCCATTATCATGATAGTGTGTGATCAGCCATAACTGGGTGCTGGAGTTCCTAGAAGTCATGTCAGATGCAATGAACCCTGCAAAGGTAAAACATAGTTTCAGAGAGATTACATAATGTAGATCACATACTTATCATCAACACAGAAAACAAAAACATGGGAGTTTGGCTATAAAACACATATACAGAATATTCATATGTTTATTAATGACTTGGAGGTGGGCATTGAATGTACTGTTTCTATTTTTGCTGATGATACTAAATTGTATAGAACTAGTTCCAAGCAGGATGCTGCCTCTTTGCAGAGTGATTTGACTAAACTGGAAAACTAGGCAGAAAACTGGAAAATGAGGTTCAATGTTGATAAATAGAAGGTTATACACTTTGCAGTTATGCAATTATACACTAATTATGCAATTATACACTGGATGGGGAGCTACTGGGGCATCTTTGGGGTCACAGATCTTCCCTGCTAAAGGGTTGTGGTTCTCTTGGGCTGGTATAGAACCGCAAAACATAATATACAGCATTTCTAGCCTATTCTTTAGTTAAGCTTTAGTTCTCCTTTGAGGCAAGCTGAAATACTACGGAACAATACATGCGGTGTGTGCCACTGTACCTGATATATTAAATATACTGATAAGTATCTACAGCTGTAAATGTAAATGTTATGGTTTACACTGGTGATGAAATCCCTTAAAAAACCCAAAAAACTGCACGGGCATTGTACCATACATGTTGCATCTATTAATATTCAATTCTAATTAAATGCACAATGTAAGTTTTACTTACTATCAAATCAGATGGCCAACAGCACCAGTATGAATGAGCTCAATTTCTCAGCGTTGTAATATAAAACAGGCACATTAATACTGGGAATAAAAGAGATTCTGTAGTATCATCAGTCCTGCCAGAAAGTGCAGGTGGGGGATGAGCAGACAAGGACACCGCGACTGTCTTCCCGGCAGGCTGCTTCCAATTGTCTGCTGAGTGAAATGAGCTGCTAATAGCTTATTTTAGCCATATGTCTCTGACATGGTAATGGCACAGTTAATTCCTTGTTCACAGTGGAATTATTTTGAGGTCTTTTATGGGCCTACCATCAATATATCAGGTTCCCTCTAAAAGGTAAAACAATGCTCGGTGCTTCTCTGCAGTTTCAGTCCCCAATGGACTGAGAATTATAGGCAAAGAGGTAAAAAACGCCAGTAGCAGATCAGTAGGAGGATTAAGCATCCCCAGGTACTCTTCCACCAAAGAACAATAAATTCTATTCAAACACAAGCTCAGAACAGGGCCTTAGTAGTATGATTACATATTACATAACCCTACATAGCACAACCCCTTCTAAACTGCTGAAGTGCCACAACCTTAACTGATAACTAAGAAGAAAAGAAATAGCTGTATAAATGGATACATTTGCTTTTACCTCTATCCAGTCATAGGATATTATCTGTGTAGCAGATCAGTTACTCTTATAATCACTAATTATTGCTTTTCGGGCTATGGAGATAAGTTAAAATGAATCGTTTTTATCTCCAGCTTTTCTTCAGTAATTGAATTATCAAACTGTTGTGTTGTAAATTAAGCCTTAGCCAAACTGCAATGTTCACACCTTTTCAAAAATAGGAAAGGTGAAAAGGTGGAAAGAATTTCATTTACCTAAAATGTTTTCATGTCTGAGCAAAACTGTATTGTAGATTTCAGTCTCTCGAAACCATGATTGCTCATCTCGGGAAGAAAAGATCTTCACGGCCACATTCTCTCCCTGCCATGTGCCTCTCCACACCTCTCCATATCGACCTTTACCTGACAAATAGAGATGAGTTAATATGGCCTTTTGTCGTGTGTGTGTACAGTATATATATATATATATATATATATATATATATATATATATATATATACTGTTAATAAAGTGTGGGTATACTTTGACAATTGACACTAGAGAAAGGAGCATGAAGCTTTTGTGCATTAAGCTACTAAAAAAAAGCACAAAACAGGGATTGTTTGTCCATATATTGCAATGTATTCAAGCTGGCCAACTACGTCAGTCATTCCTGGTATGGCCAGTCCTACCCTCACTTTCATCTGATTCATTAACAATTCTACTGCTCCATTATACATTTTAACAGGGACTACATTTTACCTGCAAATTACTTGCTTTCAACGTTGAATAGTTGCCTTGTTATTGGCTTATACTGCCCAGGTGCACATCACTAATGCTTACATCACATATAAAAAGCACAGTAACCATATTTGTTATAGAAACACAACAGAATCCCATGAGTCAGAAGTGACCCTCTAAAAGGATTATGGCCCCTCTGTATCCTCAAGGTCTCTATAGACTTCTCTATATGACATCACCACTCGTCCCACAATGTCAAAGAAGTCATTAAAAACAAAGAAAATATCAAGCCTAATTATGAAATCACCAGTGCCACTCAGTGGTTCATTTAGCATATTTAGCATTTCATAAGGTTCCCTATACTAAAACTTACCTACACACTCCACCAATGTAATTTGGCGAGCTACAGTCCTCTGCACAAGAAATGGAAGTCCTGAGCCGCTGCCAGTAGTGCAGTACTCATCCAGAAATTCCTGCCAGAAAGAACTTTTCATAAATTTTTCTTAGAGAGCAAGCAAAGCTAAAACCCTTACATTAATTGTTCAGTATAAAAATAAAAACTGGGTAAATAGCTGTGCAAAATAAAAAATGTTTTCAATATAGTTAGTTAGCCAAAAATTTAATTTATAAAGGCTGGAGTGACTGGATGTCTAACATAATATCCAGAACAAGACTTCCTGATTTGCAGCTCTCTTGGTTGCCACTGATTGGTTACCAGGCAGTAACCGATCAGTGACTTGAGGGGGGGGGGGCCTACATGGGTCATAACTGTTTGTTTTTGAATCTGAGCTGAATGCTGAGGATCAATTGCAAACTCACTGAACAGTTATGTTCCATGTGCCCCCCTTCAAGTCGCTGACTAACTCAGAGTTAGAGAGCTGAAAAACAGTAATGTCCTGGCTATTATATTAGACACCCACTCACTCCAGCCTTTATACATTACATTTTTGGCTAACTAACTATATTAGAAACATTTTTAATTTTGCACAGCCTCTCTATTTATCTAGTTTTTATTTTTATACTGAACTGTTCCTTTAAATTTCAGTTTATTCCATATTTCTATAAACCCTAACAAACTAAACTTAGTTTACTATGAAGACATAACCATTAGAATTTTAAAGCATGCTTTCTATACCTACTAAAGCCCACAATTTTACCCCATGAATTCCTTGCTAGTAAGCCACCTTTAAGCTAACTTTACTAGAATTACATCAAGAGGAATATATATATATATATATATATATATATATATATATATATATATATATATATGTATACAGGTATGGGACCTGTTATCCAGAATGCTCGGGACCTGGGGTTTTCCAGATAACGGATCTTTCCGTACTTTGGGTCTTCATGCCTTAAGTCTACTAGAAATTCATTTAAACATTAAATAAACCCAATAGGCTAGTTTTGCTTCCAATAAGGATTAATTATATTTTAGTTGGGATCAAGTACAAGCTACTGTTTTATTACTACAGAGAAAAAGGAAATCATTTTTAAAAATTTGGATTATTTGGATAAAATGGAGTCTATGGGAGACAGCCATTCCGTAATTCGGAGCTTTCTGGATATCGGTCTTCCGGATAAGGGATCCTATAGTATATATATATATGTATATATATATATATATATATGTATATATATATATGTATATATATATATATATATATATAATATATATATAATAATATATATCACCAAGCAATGTCATGACTATAGGTTTAGTGCTTCTATGCAGTTTAGGTGCATCATTTCTTATGATAAACAAGTTTCAGGGGCACATTTACAAAGCTCGAGTGAAGGATTCGAATAAAAAAAATTTCGAATTACGAAGTGTTTTTTTGGCTACTTCGACCATCGAATGGGCTAGTTCGACCTTCGACTACGACTTCGAATCGAACGATTCGAACTAAAAATCGTTCGACTATTCGATCGTTCGATAATCGAAGTACTGTCTCTTTAAGAAAAACTTCGACCCCCTAGTTCGGCAGCTAAAAGCTACCGAACTCAATGTTAGCCTATGGGGAAGGTCCCCATAGGCTTGCCTATGTTTTTTGGATCGAAGGATATTCGTTCGATCGATGAATTAAAATCCTTCGAATCGTTCGATTCGAAGGATTTAATCGTTCGATCGAATGAATAATCGTTCGATCGTTCGATCGAAGTATTAGCGCTAAATCGTTCGACTTTGATATTCGAAGTCAAACGATTTTAGTTCCTGGTCGAATATTGAGGGTTAATTAACCCTCGATATTCGACCCTTAGTAAATCTGCCCCTCAGTGTCTTTTATTACTGTTTCAGTAGAGGAAATGTAAAAATGTATATAACATTACTTTTGCAGACCGTGTGATTCTTAAATTGATTTTCCTAATATTCAAGATTCTGATGTCTAATGTAAAAAGCACAGTAAGCCACGGTTAATACAGAAAACAAGGCTGAGCACCACATTTTTGGCTTAGGACATAGCCATTTAAACTATGTGATAAGCCATTTCTGTCAGTGTAAATCATCTAAAAATCTTTTACATCGGGGCTTTTATGAGATTGTAATTAAGCAGTGGAGGGTAATTTGGGTGTTTTGATTAGTGTGAAAAACTGCAGCAGACAAATGACACTACTGTGGATTCAATCATTTGTTTTTGTTATGCCCTTGCATACCTTTATATCCAGTGCATCATAACTTCCCTAAATTACATTTTTAAAATTTTTCCCATGGGAACAGAATTAACCTGCAATGTACTCACCCCCAATGTGCTGTCACCAACAACTGATGCCTTAAGCAAGTCTACATCATCAAAGTCATTGGGCCTTGCCAACAGCCTGTTTCTTCTGTGTAGTTTTGCTTTCCAAACCCAGACTATGACAAGGAACAAGATGACTACAAAGATGGCGGAGGGGAGAACTGTCACCATAAGGAGTGCACCCACTGAGCGTTCCATTGTTGTCTTGCTCACTGAAGACACAGAAGAAAACGTATCATTACATGCTTGTAAAGTGTCTAGCAGGATAACTATGGCTTGAGATCTCGTGCTGTCTGTCTGTTCAACATAAGGCATTACTGTTTGTTGCAAAAAAATAAAAGCTATAACTGTTTTTATGCAACATTGCACCCCTAGGCCGTTGCTAGCCCCACCCACCAGGAACCCAACCCACTCCCACCCACCCCCTGTTTGCACAGCTCACCTCTGCAGCTCCCGGTTTGCCAGCACTGGGTACTGGGCGGGAGATTCAAACAATTGTCAAACTCTCCACTTCAGGTGCAGCCACTGGGCAGCACTGGCCACCCCCAGTTCTTTGCTACCCTAGGCCCAAGCCTTTGTGGCCTGCCCTCCTAGTGCTGTTGTGTGGTGACTTAGACAATTGTGATCATACATTTGTTGCTACCCCCCACAAGAAATATGCATTAATATGTCTCTTTTTTTTAAAGTTTGAAGCGATTTTGGCCAGATCACCCTTCCTTCACAGTTTACTGTAATGCTTACGTAAAGGGAAATGTCAAATGTCTTTTCAAAACGCATCAGTTAATCATGCTGCTCTAGCAGCACTGAAATCCATTTTTCAAAAGAGCAAACATTTAATTTTGAAATCTGGCATGGAGCAAGACATTTTAGTTTCCCAGGTGCCCGCATTCATGTGACTTGTGCTCTGATAGCCTCCCGTCACGCTTTACTGCTGTGCTGCAAATTGTAGTGATATAAGCCCCTAACACCCCCCCCCCCGCAGCCTGACACAAGATAACAGCTCTCTGGTAGATATGAGAATAGCACTCAATTATACAAATCCAAGTCCCATTGCAGCTTCTCCAGTTACATTGAGTAGGAGACAAAATAGCTTATCTGAAAGCAGTTACATTGTGCTAGCTCTTTTTGAAAACATGGTCAGGCACAATGACTTGAGATCGCTGCCTACACACCAATATTACCAAAAAAAATTAAATTTGTTGGTTCATGAATATAATTTTATATGGTAAAGTGAATTATTTGTTAAGTAAACAGTGTAATTTAGAAATAAAAGTGATGCCACAATCGCTTTAATTATTCTTGGAGGGCTCAACACCATTATATTAGCAGTTAGTTAAAGTTATTCTGAAGGCCATACTTTCATGCAACTGTAGCACTCCCAACTAGTGATGGGCTTCGATTTGCCAAAAATTTGTAAAAACGGCGAGAATTTGCCAAATGCATTGTTTAATGCAAGTTTATGGGCAACAAATTCTTTTTTGATGCGCAACAATTATTTTCCCCCATTGGTGTCTATGGGCATATTTTTTGTGGCGACACCTGGGGAAAAAATTATCTTATCACTACTCCCAACTCATACTATCAATGGTGGAATTATGCCTTTATAAATTGGCTTTGGTCTTGACTTATGAAGTGCTACAGTTGGTGAGGATCAGCTTCTTAGACGAATATATTGGTCAAGAGACACTTTTCTTAAGATATTGCAAATTTGTAGCAAGGTGCCAACCTATAAAAATATGACCAGAGTTAAAGGGATACTGTCATGGGAATTTTTTTTTTTTTCAAAATGAATCAGTTAATAGTGCTGCTCCAGCAGAATTCTGCACTGAAATCCATTTCTCAAAAGAGCAAACAGATTTTTTTATATTCAATTTTGAAATCTGACATGGGGCTAGACATTTTGTCAATTTCCCAGCTGCCCCTGGTCATGTGACTTGTGCCTGCACTTTAGGAGAGAAATGCTTTCTGGCAGGCTGCTGTTTTTCCTTCTCAGTGAGACATGGGTTTTTACTATTGAGTGTTGTTCTTAGATCTACCAGGCAGCTGTTATCTTGTGTTAGGGAGCTGTTATCTGGTTACCTTCCCATTGTTCTTTTGTTTGGCTGCTGGGGGGGGAAAAGGGAGGGGGGGTGATATCACTCCAACTTGCAGTACAGCAGTAAAGAGTGATTGAAGTTTATCAGAGCCAAGTCACATGACTTGGGGCAGCTGGGAAATTGACAATATGTCTAGCCCCATGTCAGATTTCAAAATTATATATAACAAAATCTGTTTGCTCTTTTGAGAAATGGATTTCAGTGCAGAATTCTGCTGGAGCAGCACGATTAACTGATTCATTTTGAAAAAAATGTTTTTTCCCATGACAGTATCCCTTTAAATTGTATAGACCCTTATTTACTGGTCTGGTGGCTATTGGGAAGCCTCAGGATTACAGTTTGTAAAGGACATCTCCCCCACCCAAAGCATATCATTTGTACTGCACATATCCCCTTTGTTCACCTCTGCCATCACATTTTCCTAAACAAATAGCAGCTCTCACCTGGCAGCCATTTTCCCTCTGACAAATCATCAGTGACATTTACATTTGAGCTGTAAAGTTCATACATTGAAAATAAAGGCTTACACAGGTGTTACTTACTTTGATAAAATGTTCTGTTCAGATTGAGTAATATAAGGGTTAGGCTGTGCTCCGGAGAGATGGTTAGAAAAATAAGAGCAGACAGCTCCTATTTCAAAAGGGCTTTCCACTGATTAATTCTTTTGGGGGGGGGTTAAATGTCCTTTAATATGGATATTGAAACCATGGATATATCAAACATGCTTTGTGGCATGCAAATATCAGACCAGTGTATTGGTACTTACATCAGTGAATGCTGGATCACAAAACACATGTGGTAAAACTCTTTTCTGTAGTGCCAAACTGTGACAATTCTAAATTCTGCAACTAGTTAGACATTAATCCTAACTTCTCATCTAACTATCCCATTAAGGCCAAACATAAACACTAGAGCAGAATCATAGATGCCCACATGAAATATTGACTTGATAATGACATATAAAAAAGAAAGAATTCCATATAGTGTAATAAATTGATTTATAATGCAAAATATCGTTATGGAGAAGGGAGAGGTTGAAGGCAGCTGCAATCAGTTTCGCAGATTCACATCTGTTTTGGAGGGCCATGTTGAGCACTAATTATTATATTTTTTGCAAGAATGTCATGGACATTTGTGCCCTCTAGTTGTACCAGAGGCATCAGGGAAGTCCCCATGAGAGGAAATAGTGGATAAAATACTTTGCAAGCCCTCACGCTGTTAACTCATAAGAAGATCTATTGACTGATGGAAGGACACAAAATGTAACCTGACATTGTACTATAGAGGTACCACATTACCTTTACTATAATCATGGATGTGTTTACAATACAGCAAATGAATCATAAAATGAATAGCATTCATTAATAACTAATTTAACAGCTATCATGGAACCTTCAACATTTTTTCATCTTTATTTCATAACCTTTCTCTGTTATTTCAGGATACCTTACCATTCAGAGATTTGTCTTTGTTGCAAAAGTCCGACTCACAGCAAAATTCAATTAGATTTTTCATTTTGGAATTGCAACGCTCCTTTATGCTGTTATTGTAACATCCCTTTACCGTGAAAATGACTTCAGATTCAGTCAAATAACTTTCAGCCACATAGCATACCCTTCCAACACAAGTTTCCCCAGAGCAGCTGGGATCATTGCAAACACAAGTCCAATATTTGCTCCCTGCAAAAAAATGAAATTGGTTGGCAGCCTTAAGCAAAAACTTCAAGTATATAATATGATTTATCTGAATTTTGGCACACACATCTGAAAATCAGTACTGTATATAGGTCAGTATTGCATGCTGTGTTTTCTTTGTATAGTGTTGTTTCGTCAAGGACTCTTCTGAAATGTCACATTGTCTAACTAAATGATAATGGTGAAGTTGTGAATACAAAATAAATAAATAATGGTTAGGACACAATACTAGCGAAAAGTTCCATCAAGAAAAAAGTGCTTCTGATGGGTTCTGACTGGGATATGGTTCCAACACAGCTGTCTGTGCACTGTGCTGAGCCTGTGATACTGCCCAGTCAGTAACAATAAAATTGGTGTGTTTGCTTGAGAAACACAGTTATAGTTTATATACACAAGCTACTGTGTAGCCATGGGTGCAGCCATTCAAGCACAGGATACACAGAAGATAACAGATACAGTAAGTCCTGAATAATCCTAGTGTATCTGTTATCTGCTGTGTATCCTGTGCCTTTTCTCCTTTTTTCAGCTTTGAATGGCTGTCCCCATAGCTACACAGCAGCCTATTTATATAAACTGTAGTTGTGTTTCTCAAGCAAACACACTAATTTTACCAGTGCAATATATTATATTTCCATTACTTTAAAGGAGAAGGAAAGGCTAAAATTAAGTAAGCTTTATCAGAAAGGTCTATATAAATACACCAGTAAACCCTCAAAGTAATGCTGCTCTAAGTCCTCTATCAAAAGAAAGACGGCATTTCTTTCCTTTTATTGTGTACAGATGGGCTTCTGTATCAGACTTCCTGTTTTCAGCATAAATCTCCAGGGCAGGGCTTGAGCATGCTCAGTTTGCTCCTCTCTCCCTCCCTCCTCCCATCCCTGCTGTAACCTGAGCTCAGAGCTGTAAGTGAGCAGGGAGAGACTCAGGCAGGAAGTGATGTCACACCAAGCTTATATGGCCGCTTCTATCCTAAACAAACAGAGACAGTATCTAGAGCGGTTTACTCAGGTATGGTAAAGCATTTTGCAGTAAAAATAAATATAGTGTTCTAGCTTGCACTATTGTGGCTAATCTGTTGGCAATAAACTGTCTTGGAGCTTTCCTTCTCCTTTAAAACACTTTGATTTTTTGGTGTTATTGTTCCTGAGAGGAAAGGCACCCAACCCAGGAGGCTTCTGACAGGAGAATCCTTTTATATCTAAGGATCATTGCAGGAGATGAGTAATGGGTCATATATAAACGCAAGTGCAGTGTGCATAGTGCAACCTCAGATGTAATTTGCCATTTTTTTGAGAATGCAGTTATTTCCCATAATTCTAGCATAATTGCAACCGCAACGGGGCATTACATCCAACTCAATTGTGACTGTGAATTGGACACAATTGTGTTGGAAAATGTCAACAGGAGACGATACAGATGCACTAGCACAACTGCGCTGAAGTTGTAAGACACGCCTGGAGATTTTGCCGATCCCTTACCTCCCCGCATGTCTCAGCTGGCAATCAGCTGGCGAGGAATACGGATTTTTGGCGCCAAGAGACTCTTTAAAGGCCCAGTCTCCATTTTGGAAGTTGCCCAAGCTGCTTTCAGTTTTACTGATCCTGCCTAAGTGTTGTTTGTTATTGAATTCCTGGTTTTTGACTTTTTGCCCGACTCTTGACTATGATTTCTGCCACCTGCCTTGAACCTTTTGCCCAACTTCGACTACGTCTTCTCTTCAACCCTGCCGGTACCTCGGCGTCCGCAAGGGTGTCCGCAAGGAACAGTCATCGAACAAGGTTCCTGACAAAGTGGTCGTTACAGAAGTGCAGTGTCTTTCCTTTGATGCACATAACATTCTGGGGCACATTTACTTAGCTCAAATGAAGGATTAGAAGGAAAAAAACTTTGAATCTCTAAGTTTTTTTTTGGCTACTTCGACCATCGAATTGGCTACTTCAACCTTCGACTACGACTTCGAATCGAACAATTCGAACTAAAAATTGTTTGACTATTCGACCATTCGATAGTTGAAGTACTGTCTCTTTTAAAAAAACTTCGACCACCTACTTCGCCACCTAAAACCTACCGATCACCAATGTTAGCCGATGGGGAAGGTCCCCATAGGCTTTCCTAGCAATTTGTGATCGAATCGATTTTTCCTTTGATCTAATGAATTGCGGTAAATCCTTCAACTTCGATATTCGAAGTCGAAGGATTTAACTTCGATGGTCGAATATCGAGGGTTCATTAACCCTCGATATTCGACCCATAGTAAATGTGCCCCTCTGTGTCAGTTAGAACAATTACTGCATCCATTTCTGCAACTGTGGTTGTAAATGGCACCTATCATTTTTAAAAATAAGAGGCACTTTTCACACATATATATATATAAATTGAAGCTCCCTTTTAATGCTTCAGTTTGCATTACTTTGCAATGCATAGTAATATTTTTATTTTTCTGTAAATGTTTACTTTTTATATGGCCATGGGGTTATATTTTAGTCCCATCCCCTATTCTAAGAAGGTCCTTGGTGACTGTTATACTGTTCCTAGATGCAGACTTCCTTAGGACCTGAAAAATGCCTTGCTCAGATTCACTGCTATAGATGGGTTTCATTAAAGTGGATGTAAAGGCAAAAATAAAATTCCATTTTTACTTTCTTTAGTGAAAAAGAAACCTATCCCCAATAAACTTCAATTTATAAAAGTGGTATTGACTTTTTAATTAAAGTATATTGGAGATACATTTATTTTTCATTAAAAAAGTAAAAAAAAGGATCTTGTTTTTTTGCCTTTAAGGTTTAACTAAAACATAACAACTATCAAAAGGAAAAGTAAACTAATCCTGCAGGCCTATAATTTTGCTGGATTATACTTATATTTTAAATGGTAAATAAAGCCCAATGTAAAAGTACCTTTGTTTTATTAGCACTAAAGTACAGAGCTGCTGTGTTATACTTTGTCCTAGAGGAGAACAACAAGGTCCACATAAAAATTGGGGGCTGCTGAGGAAGTAGACTACAATGGGAAGAGAAATTTAGAACAAACCTTCTGCAGAATCCTGTTGATCATTGTCTCCAGGGCCTACAAAGAAAGGCAATATAGCTTAGCAAGTAAAATGCAATCAAATATCAGTCTTACTTCATAAAGTTATGCTTACACTATGTTTTAAATCTTTTTAGGAAATAATGAACCCTACATGGTAAAATACATACATAATGGGCATCAAGAAGTGCATGACCATATACGGGCAGACATATTAATATAGTGATCATGGGATGATTTCTAATAGCCTTATTTTTTTTATAGGGCTAAAAAAAATTTTTTTAATATTGGAAAAAGATTCAAGAACACAAGAGACACCATCATTAATAAAGATACATACTACAGGTTTTTTATTAATTGTGTATGAAAGTCCCGTTTAGTATCATACAACTGCCAGGAAGTAAGAGGCGGGTAGGATGCAGTAGTATTACTTCCAAGGCAGAGGCAGACCAAGTGGTCTAGTCAACCTGGGTGGAAAACCTCACCCACCCCCATATTTGTGTGCATGATGAACGTGCCTGCGCATTGATGTCGGGGGAAGAGCACGTGGTGAGAAGCAGGGATGAGCGACAGCAGGGGCAATAGAGCCTGAACTAGGGGAAGGCAGAAGACTTTTCAAGAGGTATCTGTCCTCTGGTCCAAGGCAATACTACTTGGTTTAAAACCCTGCCTGACCCATGTCCTCTCCCCCTCCCCTTCCCACATAACCTCTGCACCTCTCCCACCCGACTTGCGTAGCCTTGCCAGCGGATCACCCGGCACCATCTTCCGCCTGTTATTATTCTTTTGGGGCTCAAGCTGTCACGAAGCCTGCAGGAGCATGCGCATTTGGGCCAAGTCAGATATTGGCTTCAACTGCGCACACTCTTGTCGGTGGTGGGTCCCGAAAGAATACGAAGCGGTGGAAGATGGTGCCTGGGAGCTCTGCTGTGCTGCTCTGCATTTTGGAGTCAGTTTTTTTTAAGGGGTTGTTGTTTGACTAATGCACAGTGCAGGGAGGGAGAGGGGGGCTATGGCAGGCAGTTTAGAGGGATTTTGGTACAGGGAGTTTAGTTCTCCTTTAAAGAGACTGAGAGAGTGTTCTTTCCTTTATTGTGTTTTTAAAACATCTGCACTTTTCTTTGGAAACACAATAGTTTGCTTTTATTTTATCTATATTGTTGTATGTGAATTGAAAATAATTATAAATGAGAGAGACCAGGAGAAACAGGAGACCTACAATAATGTATCAAAATCACTATTGTACTTTCCTTGCATGTAAACTTGGAGTCATTCTGCTCTGCAGACTTGAACTTGTAAAATGATTTTCACTTACCAGTGGCTGAGGTCACAATTACAAGAGAAATTATCCAGATTTGTTTTTGTATCATCATCTCTGAAAAAAGTATTAATTCTTTTGGCAGCAGTTTTTTTCATGAAGAAATCTGTTTTTTTCCTGTGCAGAAAAGAGATGTGATTGATTACACATTTGTGGGAAAAAAACACATCTTGATGAGTATAGTATTATTAACTCTATTAAACAAATCTGAATTTATCTGAACTTCCTTATTAAGGGTAAGGACACACTGGACGATTTGTCGCAACGTTTTAAAAAAGTAAATCGCGGCGACAAGACGATCGTCTTTTTTGAACAGAAGATTCACAGCGACTATTGGCACAGAACGATTTGTATCCCATTACTCTGTGCAGTACGTTTTCCACCCAAACCGGAAACGGTTTGTGCTTCCTGCTGTAACCTGGCGTCTTTACGTTCTTGCGTCATTGCGTTCGCTTTGTAATTTGAATACAATTGCTGCTACTTATCTGTATGTGTGTGTGCGTGTCTAGGAGATTTCAGTGCTTTTCTAAGTACATGCTATTTCTGATAAATCGCTCGGAAAATGGTCTCAGTGCGTTTTGGAGCTACAGGCGATTCACAAACGCGCTGTGGGCACAGGAGCTGGCGTCTTTCATTTGGTTTTGTTCAGAGACAAAACGAGCGATATGTCGCCGCGATTTGCTTTTTAAAAACGTTGGCGACAAATCGGGTTAACATTGGTGGCAAGGGGGTGTTAACATTGGTGGCCAGGGGGGGTTAATATTGGAGGCCAGGGGGGGTTAACATTGGTGGCCAGTGGGACTTACCTGTCAAGTTCGCTGGGGCCCTTTCAAGCAGTTTCTCCTTAGTGACGTCTTCTTCCTCAGCGGTGGCTTCTTCTTCTCCTTTGGCAGCGGTGGATCCTCTCTTTAGACGTCGCAGTGGATCTTCTCTTCAGACAGCGGTGGATCCTCTCTTCAGACGGCGTCGGTGGATCTTCTCTTCAGACAGCGGTGGATCCTCTCTTCAGGCGGCGGCGGTGGATCCTCTCTTCAGGCGGCGGCGGTGGATCCTCTCTTCAGGCGGCGGCAGTGGATCCTCTCTTCAGGCGCAGTGGATCCTCTCTTCAGGCAGCGGTGGATCCTCTTCAGCCGGCGGTGGATCCTCTTCAGCCGGCGGTGGATCCTCTTCAGCCGGCGGTGGATCCTCTTCAGGCGGCGGTGGATCCTCTTCAGGCTGCGGTGGATCCTCTTCAGGTGGCAGATCCTCTCTTCGAACAGGTAAGTCCAGCAGCTAACTCTTCTTTCTCCTAGGCGACAGGTCACAGGCAGGGTTGCGCCCGTGCGTACTGACGTCATAAGTACGCACGGGCCGCGCCAGAGACGGTCCGTGGGGCACATGCGCAGTAGCGCAATTCCACGGACACAGGGACTGGACGCAGAGACACTTGAAGATTATTATATAGGATATATATATATATATATATGTGCATATATATATATATATATATATATATATATATATATATATATATATATATATACACATACAAATTCCTTAGGTTTAAGCACTCCCATGCGGATATCCATCAGACCCAGGTGCTATTCCTTGCCAATTGTACAGAATTGTTTGAATATAGTAATGCACACTGGGATTTTAGTAAAAAATCTTCTTTATTTATTCCAACATTAAAAGAAACAGGTCAACGTTTCGTCCCCTGCTTGGACCTTGATAAAGTCCTTAAATAGAGCCTTATTTGAGACTAGCAAATGTATGGTCTCCCCAAACAGCATAATTCAGGTTTGTCTCGACCCTTTTTAGATGCCTCCACAAAGCCAGTGGCAATCGCTTCTCCTTTGTCGCATATACCATAAGGAACCAATGCATGAGAGTTTCTAGGTCTTTAAATCCAGCTGGAAAGTCTTCTGTCTAGCTCCTGCCATAATGAAGGGTGAAAGGACAATTCAGCCCTTCAACCACAAGTGGAGGGGGTTGTTATATGGGTTTTAAGGTAAGATAAGGGTTTGAGAGGGAATGGTATAACCCTAGGTCCCTGATTGGTCTGGAGGGAGTAAGGAGAGTGTGGCGGGAAAATAATCTATAAATAGGGGTGCATAAACCGGCTGAGGAATTGTTGTGACCTCAGCACTGGCTGGAGAGAGATTCCCCATCCATATTAAAATATATATATATATGTTTAAAAAAATATATATATATATTATTGTCGCAGCTGGAGGAAAGTGGAGAGAACATTTAAGCAGTTATCTCATGGCTAGGGAATAAATGGCTGGGATATTTATAGAACTATATAGGCAGCCTGCTGGGTAAAGAGCAGGGGCTGGCTAAGGGGTTATGAGTGAAATTTATATGGCTATGTGGTTAATTCTGGTTATTGGATTTAATAAAGCTGAGGCCTGTCTCCAACTTAATTATTGTGTATTGTATTTATTATGGTTCAAAATGTTACAACCTGCCTTTACCATGGACACTTTCACAATTAATATCAAGTCTTCCTATTCTTTAATTATAATATGCCAAGTGTAAACTAAGCTAAAAGCATAGGCTAAGGCCCCACTGTTTTATTTCCACATCAACTGACAAGTTCTGCATTTAGAACACAGTTGGTTGAAATGTCAGTCTATGATCTAAATATTAGGTCAGTGGCCGGAGGAGCATATTTTCAACCACCTGTAAAATGGGATAAGGTTGATTTCACTCAAGTAAATAACAGGCCACACAGCTACAGGTATGTTGAAAATCGCAAGGAAGAATACACCCATACATCAAAAGCTTAGGCATGTAGAAAGGAACTGCTGCTAAATTAAAGAATGGCTAAAACTAGATATATTTGTATGTATTTAGTTTGACATTTTAATTATTCGTATAATTTTCTTCTCGTGATAAATATTACTGAAAAAATCAGTTACAGTTAAAGGGATACTGTCATGAGAAAAAAAATTTTTTTCAAAATGAATTTGTTCAAAATGACCAGGGGCAGCTGGGAATTTGACAAAATGTCTAGCCCCATGTCAGAATTCAAAATTGAATATAAAAAAAATCTGTTTGCTCTTTTGAGAAATGGATTTCAGTGCAGAATTCTGCTGGAGTAGCACTATTAACTGATGTGTTTTGAAAAAGAACATGTTTTCCGATGACAGGATCCCTTTAAATGTTCTCCACATTGGTAGTTAATGAATGTATAGCCATTTCCAGACAAACATACAGACGTAGACATGATCCTCACTCATGAGGAACGCCATGGGAAATGTATAAAAGCATTCCTTGGCAATGGACAATATAGATAAGGGATATTATACAAATGGGAGTGATTGTTGCTCAGTGATTCATTCTGCTGTTTTGCTGTGTGAAACACAGAGGCTAAGAGCACAGTACTGTACAGGTACGGGACCTGTTATCCAGAATGCTCGAGTTTTCTAAAGGATCTTTCTGTAATTTGTATAACCATATCTTAAGTTTGCTATAAAAAAAATGTACATAAATAAACTCAACAAGATAGTAAGGTACTGTTTTACTATTACAGAAAAAAAGGAAATAATTAAAAAAAAAATTAACTATTTGTTTAACTATTTGGAATCCAAAACTTGTATATATTTTAACACTTTATTTGATCATATTATTAGTGTCCAATGTCAAAATGATCAGATGAAGGAGAAGAAACATATATAATGCCTTGATGTCACTTGTTTTCACATACTGTAATAAGGACCCGCCCACGTAAAATACTAATTTATACTAACTAATTAACATTGATAGTTGTTAATATATTGCTGCACTATAATATACTATATATTAATATATAGAAAGACCTGATAAATAAAGTCCTACCAAAATAAAAACTTACATTCACAACCAGGGTCTGACTGTGTTTCTGTCCATAATCCTTTTTTCTTATAGATAAGAATAATTATTTTACTGATAAACGCACGCTGTTTAACAAATATACAATTGATTTTTTTTTACCATTTTCTTTCTGGTGCAACATAATGGAGTAAGCAAGAGGCTGGCGAATGCAGATCTGCTGATCCAAAGACTGCACTTATATGCGGGCCAAGAATGTGCCAATCCACAGGCGTCAGCTGTTACAAACAGAATCCCAAACCCAGGACTAACCCTAAGGTCCCGGACCAGTCATGGCTCACCCGTATCCATATAATAACAACCACCTTTGGCTTAGGGAGAGGCCCTCCACTACTCGGGTGCTACCAGGTCTTAACGTGAGGATCAGGGAAAGAGTTATGGGCAGACAAGCGAACCAAACATTTTAAGTAGAACAGAGAACAGGATTGTGGTCAATGGACAGGCTGGGTCAATATCATTCAGGACTGGTAGTACAGATTCAGAAGACAAAAGAGTAGTTGAGGCCACAGGCCGAGTCAAACACACCAAAGTCAAAGTACAAAGCAGGATACAAGAGAGAAGTCGATACACAGGCAAGGGCAGGGTCGGAATGGGGGGCCCGAGGCCCACCAGGGCTGCTGTCTCCGGGCCACCCCAGAGGCCCATTGCCGCTTGCCCTGCCCTGGTGTGCCGCGATTACGAATTCACACTGTTTTATTGCGCATGCACACTGGGGTTTTTGACGCAATTGTGCACGTACAGGTCTTTTGCAGGAAGTGGGTCTGGGCTAGCGGGGGCTACAAGAGCTGAGGCCCACCAGGTTTTTTCCCGTTTCCCACTGGCCCAGTCAGACCCTGGGCAAGGGTCTGGACAGGCAGTGGACTAGGCAAGGTCAGGGACAGGCAGGGTCAGTAACAGATCAAGAACAGCAGAAATAGCACACAGAAACGAAGAAATAGACCTTTACGTTGGGCAGTGAGTAACTGCCCAAGGCCCCTTTAAATATTCAAACTACACTCCAAATCACAATGACATCACGTGCTGCAGCACATAAACCCGGAAACGAGTGTCCATGCACGCAATAGAAGGAAAAGTGCACACTGGAGAGCTGAAGATTAGAGCTGTTGGCGTCCCCGACGCCCCACTAGACCACCAGGGCTCCTCACATAAATTCAATTATGTGTCTGCATCCAGATCCACCATGTGGCATTCTTGGGCATTTTAATGCCAAAATATGCTCCGTGTGCAGACACAGAAGGTAGGAGATAGGAGCAGAGGGGCTGTTTCTTGGCCTGCACTTATAAGTAGGCTGAGTGTGGCATTAGCCTTTTGGTTTCCCTGTTTGCCCTTTTTAGCTCAAGAAATAAACACCATACAGTTTTTGTGGTTAAAACAATAGGCAAAAAGGATGCTTGGCACAAGCCCTATTGGTTGCACTCATGTTGAACAAGGATATATACTGGTCCTTTAACTTCTCTTTAAGAGGACAAAAAACACCACTAAATAAAAGTATAATATAGTATAATAATTTATTATAAAATACTACATATCACTGTTGGTTTTTGGCAATTTAAGTTATGGGTTAAGGAGAAGAAAGTACCAAGCAAAAGTAATAAAAAAAGCATTGAAAGGTTGATGCAGACACAAGACAAAATAGTTTGAAATGTAGTGTAAACAGCTGGAGGCCAAGCTTTCCAGGTCGATTGCCTCATTTGCTTTGTCTACTGGGACCTCTTATCATCCCTATCTATAAACAAATCTAAATGTTCCAGTCTACAGAAATGTCTCGAGGAAACTAAAGTATGCATTATTTCTGGGGGGGAAAAAAATATTAGAAGTATGCTTGTCAGAATGCCACTCCCTGTCCGCAGCACAATTGCTGGAATTAGAGAATGGCAAGCCCTTCAACTTCTTCAACTCATAATTTCATTGGTGTTTAAAAATGTAAAACAGAAATCTGCATGTCCCGAGCTTCCTGGCATTGAATTGAGGCACCCGGCTGTCTCTGTGGAAGCCAGCTCAGGAATCAAGATTGTTTAGATGTTGGCAGTGATGAAGGGTTGCAGTCACGCACTCTGAACTGCTTTCATTTGTACAGGACAGGAAAGCTTAATTCCCCCCCCTAGCCTGAGTATGCTGAAAAGGACGTTAAAGGGGAAATGTACAACTTATTATTATTATTTATATTGCTCTGTAAATCTTGACAGTTCTGTAATAGTACACACTTCCCCCTGGAGCTTACAATCTAAGTAAAACAGTAACATTATGTACATTCTGTGTAAATTTAGGTACTGTTTAGGGGCAAAACATAAATATTGCCCAAGGAAAGAAAATATTTCCCAAAGCCTTTTTACATATGAATCTTGCAAAATATTAGGTAAATAAAAGAACATTGCAATAAATGTTCTATCCAGGTCCTTTCTCAGATCCCTTTCTCTGCTCTTTTTGTTGCTAAGCCAATGAATATGATAGCGTACACTCAAAATGTGTGGCCCTCAAGTGGTTGCTATAATATAACCTCCAACAACCCAAACATTAAGATCAGATTTAGGGCCACAAGTCAGACATCTATGATATACAATAAACCCCATACATTAAATTGTATATACTCTCATTTAGATTGAGATTTGTTATTTACACAAACATTTTTTGTACAGAATTTCCAGTAAAAAGGTCACGGTCTTCCATCAATACAAATTATATCTGAACTAGTGATGTGCGGGATCCGCGGGTCGGGCCGAACCTCGCACTCCCCTTTCCGGGTAGCGGGCGGGTGCTGGTTGAGCTCTTCTGACTGCTGTCTTGTCTGCGACCTTCCAAATGCTGGCTTCCGACTTCTTTATAGACGCATGCCTCTCGCCCCTTTTGTGACATCATCCAGGCGGCGGGCCGGCGCGGGTCTATAAAAGGAACTCAGAAGTTTGGCTCGGGCATGTGCAGGTGGTGGGAGGGCGGGCGGGTCGGGAAAAGGCCAGCCGGCACATCACTAATCTGAACCTTAAAACCAGTGTTTAGGAAAGTAAAACCTTTTTTTTTTGCTTAATTAAAGAAAATGTAATACAACGCAATTTTCAGTGGTTTTAAAGGAAAACTAAAATGAATGCTTAAGCAACAGATTTATGTCAAATTAAGTGGATATTAAAGAATCTTCTCAAACTGGTATACAGTATATAAAGGGTAATGGGTCCAGTGAGACCCGAAACATTGCCCTTGTTTGTTCACATATGGGCTAAATAGAGTCTGCATCAATTAACGTGTGCTACTGGATTTCTTTCCTTGGATATCGCAGTTGACCCAAAAAGCAGACAAAGGTCTCCCAGTCTAGCACCTGGAAACACCAGCGTTGTTTGGGTTTTTTTGCACTAAAAATTGAGGAAGTCCTATGCACTCCATTGCACTTTGTCTGGTCTGAGCTGGTGAAGGCAAGTCTGGCAAATGAGGTAACGTTCAGTAAAATCCGCATCTTAGTGAATTTGCGGAGTTACGTCCGTTCACCAGAACGAAAATTCGCCTGGCATTAGAGTGTGAATCTAGCGTCTATCTCCTTTACTAGCGAAGTGACAAATTCCCAAAATGACGTCACGCTGGCTAATTTTTGCTAGCGTTAGTAACTTCGCCTTTTAGGGAGTCTGCCCCTTACAGTAATAACTATCGATCCTTATCTGAAAACGAAATAGAAGAAATGTGTTCAACTGTTCTTTGAATACTGTAGATGTAGAATAGATGTAGAATTGGTCTCTCTGGAAAAAGGTTAGATTTTCATACAAATAGTATGGTGAATAAGCAAGCTCATGTGGTAGTGGCAATTTTAAGGGACAATGTCTGGCATCGTTCAACAATGAAAGTCTATTTCCAGATAAAATTGTGTCACATTCCAGCTCCATTGTGCCCAAAAATTAAGATCATTTTGCACATGCCAACTTTTAGACTCTCCGATTGGTGCATGTGTGGGCAGACTGGTGATTCTTACACATCATGACATAAATTGGGTTGCCAATTGCCATTGCTTTTCCCTTTTTTTCATATGATCTAAGCTGATAAGTGGTCACCATCTAGCACCCTTCATATAATGACTCTCTCCTTGGCCAAGACTATGGTCAATGTAATGTAATAGCAGAGGTTAATTTTGTAGAAGCCAATGTCCAATGTAATTCTTTCATGAAAGCACACATTCTCTGCACAGCAGGAACATAAATCAGGAAACTGTAGCTTGCAGCTGAACTCTCAGCAACATATTTAGGATGGCAGAAAATGGCAGAAGAACTGCACAGAAGAGTTTAAGTGGTCCAAAACCTGGGAAGCAAGTTGCCCTCATTCTGGAAATTATAGTAGAAAACCGTTCCTACTCAGTAGCAGAATGTCCCTGGAAATTTTTGAATGATGATCGGACAGAGCCAAACAGGAGTTTGATCAGGGATAAGGTAAAGAAAAACATTTGAGAGGGATGAGATCTTAATTTCCATCTATAGGTTTGGGGCTGTGGCCCTAAATTAAGGTAAAGAGTATTTAATTCAGGGATGTCCAACCTGTAACCTTCCATTGTAACTATCAAGAAACCCATGGGTCAGATCTACTAAAGGGCGAAGTGGCTAACGCTAGCGTTAATTCGCTCGGGTTAACGCCAGCAGGGATATCGCCAATTTGCTAACGGGCGCAGGTGCCAATTCGCTAGTGAAAGAGACAGGTGCTAGCAGTCATTCACAGTCTATCGCCAGGCAACAATTCGCTCTGGCGAATGCACATTACTCTGCAAATTCACTAAAATACGGATTTTACTGAACGTTACCTCTTTTGCCAGACTTGCCTTCACCATCTTAGGCCAGGGATGTGCAATGCAGTACATAGATCTTCCTCAATCTTCTGTCACTTACATCATATTCCGTGAGTGGAAAATGCATCAAAGTTCAAAAAACGCTGGCGACTTTTCCTTTTTTCAGAGTGATAGGCTGCAAAAGTCCTTAAATTTTTTTTTAAGGTTTTCTTCATACATTTTCTAACATACAGTATAAAACATTAACTTTACAGTGGGCTCATGTGTAGGGCATTATAACAACTCTATTTTTTTATTAAGGTTCCCTGGACATGTGTAATTAACAGTGTAAATGTAACGTATTTGCTACAACATATAACATAAAGAAGTCCATAGAACTTTAGATTTCCCGACATATGCAAATTAACCTGAGCGCAAGATCTCTAGCAAATTTTCTGTAGGCAGAAATGAACGCTAGCGTATCTTCGCTTTGAAATGCTCTCATTACCGAAGTACCAATATCGAAAAGTCCCCAGCGTTCAGCACCCAGTACGAAACTCTGCTTGTTAGTGAATTGGGTTGTCTGAGCGAATTTTCGCCTGCTGAAGTGTTGCACTGGATGCGAAGGGGACGTTGGTGAATTTTCGCTGGTTAGTAAATTTGCCCACTAGAGTTTCACTGATCTGATATATATATCAGTATATATATATATGTACTAAAAAAAGATTAGCTATGCAGTATGTACTTTGAACTAGCAGCCCATCAGTAATGGTCTTTGTGCCCAGCACTGAATACTAAAACCATGGTATCAAAAGAGTATGCTTTATTTTTCTTATTTTAACCAAGAGCTACTACATAACATTATGTATATGCACATTTCTGTAATTACGAGGTGCAAAAATAGTAGTAGTAGTAGCTATAGTGGGGATGGCCTTAGCTGATTACAAAGTCACACATATACAGCCATGAAAATTTTCTCCTAAAATTAATTTTCCTATAACTAAAAATATCCATGGCAGTAAAACCATTCACCTTCAAATTTGGCCTAACTGGCCTTCAGCCTAATATGTTTGGGTCTGCATTAGAGGACTTGGACCAGGTCCACCACAATGACTAGTTGGTTCTTCAGCCATTACTTTTGTGGGTGGAACAGTAATTGAATCCTGGACTAAGGCAACAGAACATCTAGTTCTCTCGGCTTACAGTGCAATGTATCTTAGTACAGCTTTCCACATCTTCAGCAACATATTTGGTATTTTTAGTTTGCGGCAGCTATGAAGCATTATAGGTGTGAAAGTAATCTACTTTGGCTGAACTGAATCCAGTAGAGCTTACTATTTGGATAACTAATGGCATCATAATTTCGCGCGTCAGTCAGATGAATTAGTGCACACCACATGCCTGCCCAAATTATTGAATCCAAAAGCTGCGAGTGTCATCTGGATACAGTCCGATCAAGTGATCTGAATAAGTGACAGTTTGACTTATATCAGTGCCCTGCTGTGTAGGTATGTAGGTCACTGCAGGGGTCAGTTTCAACAGATTAATTATAGATGATCTGTGCAAACGGCAAATGTAGTCTTCTGATGGAACTTGTTGGTGAAGGCATGGTGCATTAACAGATGAGGACCTACAACTCCTCTTCACTGTCAAATCTGATTTGGCCATCAGGTCAAATGAATGTATCAAAAGCTTTTGGCCCATAAGCCAATTAGTCAGATACCTGGACGTTTCAATTCATGTATCGCCTTAAAGTAATCCAGTCCCTTTATTCCAATAACAGGTTGAATGGCATAAAAAACAAAATTACACCAAGAAGACATACAACTTGGATAAAATTAAAATGTGTGGCATATAAGGAGTAATGTACCCCCTATTGCAATAAATAAGGATATTTCAATTAAATGATACCCTAGCACTGTAAATGCTTTTGATATATTATGACACTAATATTAAACAAATAATTTCACAGGAATGGCTCTTTGAATAATACTGCATATATTCCATAAACATATAGCTATAAATACAAAGTATGTATAATATACAAGCAAAAATCTTGTATCCTGCATAAGTTACTATTCATGGTTCTAGCAGAGACATCTATCCTGTACACCTCCAGTTGTTTCTAAATCATGGCATCAAATGTATTTAAATACCTTAAATACCCAAAGGACATTATGTATTACAATGTAGTTCCATAATAAGAGAAAATCGAGATGCTACTGACTGAGAACCACACTACAGGTCACAAACTTCAAGGTTATCCCTAACATTCTTTGCTCATTTTATTAAGCATTATGTCATAATAAAGGTAGATTGAACAAAACAAATACAACATTAATAATGGGTGTTTGAAGGTAGTTAGCCTGCTGGCTTGAACCCAATCACACAGCTTGATAAAACGCCAAAGGTGGCCTGAAAAGTTGCTGATTTCAACAAGCTATGAGCTATAAATGTTTTTTTAATGTGAAACAGTTCTGCACACTTTTTCTACATACTGACTGACAACTATAATAGTGTCCAACTTATTGGTACTCAACCTTTGGCTCACCAACTTAATGTAAATAAAGCAGTAGCCTGTGGTATCCTGCTGGCAGAGAATGCTAAGTGCTTTAGTCTAACTCTAATTCTGTGTAAAAATGATATTATACCGTAGTATCAACATAGCTCAACATAATACATGAAATACATTTTCTACAAATTTGTTTAGAAAATGCTGTGTAACATTTCAGATTTTGCTTTACTGCTTTAATCAGCCTTCAACTGCCTCTCTTTTCCCACTTTGGCTTACAGTGTGACATTTGATCCCCATTCCCAGAATAAAACGGACACGGCACTGGCAGTATATTATCTCTCTTATTACCACTTAACACAGGAAAACAAAGGACAGATGCAGCGCAGTCAGATAGTTGCCGTTATCAAGACGTGTTCTAAGCTCAGATCTAAGAAATGTAGTTCTTGGATAAGAGAGGAGGAAAGTCTCCATCTTGCACATTACCTGAATGGGTTTTCAGGTGACACAGAAGCAGCTGGCACTGAGATGCAGTTCATGAAATAAACCTTCCAGGTTTCCTTGCTCAAGTCCAGTCTGTGTTCCCTGCACATCAGCCCCTTCTCTCAGCTGGCTGGAACTTTCACTAACTGTCTGCTCATGGTTTTGATTATAAGAAAACTATGCACTCTCGCGTCATGGCTCTTTTAATGTCTTTAGTTTCCTCTCTAAAAACAGCCTTTTTTTCTGGCTGAAAATCCCAGAACTTCCTGTTGTTTTTTTTTGTTAAATACAGGATGCAACACATGACACAGTTCCCTTTTCAGGACCCAGCCACCGATGTGAAAGCTCCAACTAAATGGATTAATGAATAGTGACAAAGAGGTCCCATAACTTTCATGTGAACGATTAGTTACAGCAACCATCTTGCATGTATGAGGCTCTGGTTATTTTCACAGTACATAAAATATATTGTCAACCTCCCAGGATGAAAATTAACAGATATGATCTGATCTTGTGGAAAAGACACCATTTCAACCAGCTATTACTCTCTCACCCAAAAAAAATTAAATTTTTCTTAAAAAGGTTAAAATAGTGGGAAACAATGTCACTCACTCAGAAGCAACATGATACTTTACTTTGTAAAGTTAGAAATCTTTCGGAAAATATGGAACTTGATTACAAACTATACTTTGCAAGAGGTTGAACAAAGAAAAATAGGGTTGTGAACCCTACATACAGGGAAAAAATTGGTAGGGGAGGGCCTCTCTTTATCCTTTAAGAGATCCAGAATTTTTACAGGAAAAACAAAATAAACCAATGCACCACAGTTGTTGAATTGTTATGTTTATTGGTATACAGTTCAGCACTTTTGTCTTACAAAAATGATTGACAAGTCAAGCAGCAGTCTCTGATCAAAACATTGTATCTTCTCTGTGTAACCAGCTGTTCCATAAACGTCAATAATGTAAATATTTGAACAAACCTTAGTAATGTAAAAATAATGTTAAAAAATAATAAAATGCTACAAAAATATTTCCAGACGGCAAACAAGGCAGATACCGCTTGTTAAATAAATATCAACAGTCTCCTTTTACCAATATTAGAAAACAAAAAAGCCTTCTTACAGCAAGCCCAGCCAAAATAGTTCCGGAATTTGCTAACTATTATCAATCTTTATACCATAAAACACGCAGGATCAAAAAGAGAGACTATCTGCCCCAATCAACCCACAGGAAATACGACAAGCAATAAAGATACTGAAAGCTAAGAAATCCCCAGGGCCGGATGGCCTGTCTGGGAAATATTATAAAACATTCACAACAATCTTAACACCAGGGCTCCACAAATTATTTAATGATATCCAGGGCCGGATTTAAAATGAGGGCTCCCCGAGGCCGGCGTCCTCCATCGCCCCTACCTCCCAAAGGAGGGCCTGATGATATCCTACAGGATAAATATAAATTTGATTCAGTGACCCTTGAACAATATTCCTTCAATGTTACTATCATTAGATCTGGAAAAGGCGTTTGATACAGTGTCGTGGACATATCTACAAAAAACCCTTTTAAATAACAGTTTCTCAACTCACTTGCTCAGGTGATCATGTTATCACAGCCTTACATGATCACCCCATAGTGACAGTACATCATATGGGATTCAGTTCCCCCAAATTCTCAACTGGGTGGGGCACGCGACAGAGGTGCCCTTTGTCCCCCCTGTTGTTTGCCCTGGCCATCAAAACTTTCACAGCTGCAATTCGAGCACAAACCAAAATAACTATAAATGTGTGTTATACACAGATGACTTTATGCTTTCAATCACAAAACGAATGAACGAATGTGCCTACAAGATTTTCCTCAACAGCGTTTAATCTCAATAATATATGACCAGTTAACCCATTGGACTCCTCTGAAGGAGCTTAGATTTGTTTCACTATGGGAGAAAGATCTACATATTTGTATGGAGGAAGACCAAAGGTTTGACATCATCAAAGATACAGTACATTGCTCCATACACATAGCTATACAAGAAACATCCCAAAAAAATCCTACGCCAGGGGTATTTAGTCCCTACCTGACTTTATGTTTTACAAATTGTGGTCAACAAGGCAACTTCATGCACATCTGGTGGGAAAGCCCTAAAGTTATCCGATTTTGGATTTGCATCTACACACTAAGGGGCCGATTCATCAAGAGTCGAATATCGAGGGTTAATTAACCCTCGATATTCGACTAGGAACTAAAATCCTTTGACTTCGAATATCGAAGTCGAAGGATTTAGCGCAAATGCTGCGATCGAACGATCGAAGGATTATTCCTTCGATCGAACGATTAAATCCTTCGAATCGAACGATTCGAAGGATTTTAATCCAACGATCGAAGGAATATCCTTCGATCAAAAAAACGTAGGCAAGCCTATGGGGACCTTCCCCATAGGCTAACATTGACTTCGGTAGCTTTTAGCTGCCGAAGTAGGGGGTCGAAGTTTTTTTTAAAGAGGCAGTACTTCGACTATCGAATGGTCGAATAGTCGAACGATTTTTAGTTCGAATCGTTCGATTAGTAGTCGTAGTCGAAGGTCGAAGTAGCCCATTCGATGGTCGAAGTAGCCCAAAAAACACTTCGAAATTCGAAGTTTTTTTAATTCGAATCCTTCACTCGAGCTTCATGAATCGGCCCCTAAATGTTACTGGTTTAACGCTGAGGAAGCACTAATACATAAATTAATCTCAGGAGGCAACAAACACCTCTGGAAACTGATAACATTTTTTTCAGCCTCTAAACGGGTTATAGCAACTGCCTGGAAGTCACCGTTCCTAGATTTTCATCTAGTAAAAGCTAAAATAGTTAATATCCTAGTATTGGAAAAACTGACAGTTTGAAAACTGACTCCCAGAAATCCTTTTATAAAGTCTGGACCCCATGGATGATCTACAGAAATGTGTCACCTAGGTGATCAACTATCATCAATACTACCTGATATAGAGGGAATAACATAGGCAGGGAGAGATCTATTTACATAAATCTTAAATATCCACCTCTTACTCACTATAATACAAAACCCAACCCGGATAAAGGTAAGAATAAGAAAATGACAGTACTCATTTCTGCAAACTGGGAATTGTCCAGCTATTGCAGTCCCTGGACTATGAATGTTTATACAAATAAAAAAAAAATATGAAAAGCAAAATAATAAAATGCTTAAATGAAAAGTCTTTGGTTACAGATGGCAGATAATGAGTGGCAAATGTATAGTTTTTTGTTATCAGCAATGTGTGGGCCCTTGAGTTGTAGTACAGGTATGGGACCTGTTATCCAGAATGCTCAGGACCTGGTATCCAGAATGCTCGGGACCTGGGGTTTTCCAGATACAGATCTTTCGGTAATTTGTATAGTCTTCTTACCTTAAGTCTACTAGAAAATCATATAAACATTAAATAAACCCAATAGGCTGGTTTTGCCTCCAATAAGGATTAATTATATCAATCAAGTACAAGGTACGTCTTCATTAATTATTAGACACAAGCCAGACTTATGACTATACAAGAACAATTCTATAGTCAAGCATTAATACATATCTTCCAACTAAGAAAGTGGAAACTTTTTATGGTTGGATAGAATGACTGTTTTTGAAAAAAATCTTTTATATTTAGGTTCACGTATGCCAAATCCACCCAGAACTGTAACTTGTATGTGGATGGAACTTCATTTATGAGACATAGACAAACTAGTGGCTCACACTGTGATCAAATGGAAGTAGAAACAGTTGATAATATTCAGGGATTTTGATAATGTACCATAAAAGAAATATGTTATCTTTTATAAATCTAGACCTGAATGACCATGTCTTTACCCTGGCCTCTAAAACAGCCCTGTAACATAAACACAACAATGAAATATAATTCAATTGAAGACAAGGAAAGGCTTTCACTCAATCTCACAGTATCTTGCATAGATCTGATCGCTGACTTCTTTTTTTTTAAATACTGCTCCTTTCTCCCATAGCACCCTCTCCAAGTTAGTGCTCTCACCCCTTAGTTGTGGCTGCCATTTTCTTTTTAATTACATAATGATGGCACCTATGAACTAAATGTGCATGGGTAAACACAGGGGTAAGTGCTCATTCTCAAGAAGTAGAAGACTGCTACCAAAAATTCGAAACACGCATGCACCGCCCATTCCTTTACCGTTCTGCACATGACAAGCAATCCTCAACTTGCTGAAATCAAGAAGCATCATGGGACATTTTGTTAAAGAAAATAGGGGTTTTGCGTACATTGCAGGGATTGGACTGAAAAGGAGCTTATTACTTGAAGGGTTTGGATTAAATTTTATGTAGTGTCCGCCATCTTGCCTTCACCTGGGGTGTTGCAGTCCTTTCGTCTTTTGACAAGGAACTTTGGTTACCGTGTGAAGTGTTTCTGCTATGGTCTTTTTTCTTGGTTGTTTTCCCCATGGTAAGGCAGCTTTATCTGCTGTAGACAGGCGCTTGGTTTTGAGACTTGCGTTGATGCATTCAGAGTTTTCAGAGAAGCAAATAAAATTGCTACCACTACCATTACTGATTAGAAATCAGTAGCAGGAGACACACCACATAATGCCATAGCTGGCATTAAAAAGGGAACAATATGCTGGCTTCCATCCAGGCACCAGCAATGAAGGAAGTAACATTACATATATGTTTGCGAGGACTGATTCTCCGGCGCCAAAGAAGGGTCACAGCAGTGATTGGTTCACCTCTCTGATGGCTTCTTAACTTACTCCTCATAATCAAATCAAAACATAATCAAATACCTGTTTTCTAAACATATCATCATGCATTATACATTACATCAGTGATCCCCAACCAGTAGCTCGTGAGCAACATGTTGCTCTCCAACCCCTTGGATGTTGCTCCCAGTGGCCTCAAAGTAGGTGCTTATTTTTGAATTCTTGGCTTGGAGGCAAGTTTTGGCTGCATAAAAACCTCAATGTAGGTTGACAATCCACACAGGGGCTACCAAATGGCCAATCACAATACTTATTTGGCATCCCAAGAACATTTTTCATGCTTGTGTTGCTCCCCAACTCCTTTTTCTTCTGAATGTTGCTCATGGGTTCAAAAGGTTGGGGACCCCTGCATTACATGGATGGAAGCTAGATGTTACGGACTATTCATAATACAACCTACACTTACCTACTACCTACTTACTGCAGGGCTCTGTACTGAAGTATTTATCTTTGTATAAATGTATTTGGAAATCAACAAGTTGCTCTCAGGCTTGCTAAGGTTTTTTTGTGGTGCTTCTGCTGAACATAAGGATAAGAGTGATATACTGTAACTAACAGTGTGAAAGTGAGGTTTAGACAGCTCTCTATACAGTGGAAGAATGACCCCCTCCTCCCGTGAATTTATTCCCCTTTTAATACAGCTCAAGACCTTATTTGCCCTTGATGCTGCTGACTGGCATTGCTTGCTACAGCCAATGTCATTAACTACAAAACTCCACGGTCCTTTGACATTATGGATTTGCCTAGTGCAGTCCCATTAAGGGTATTGCCTACAAATAGTGATTTATTAAGAGACAGTGTCACCTAGAGGAGTAATGTAGTAACTGCCATCATCGAAGCATTATTAAACTTTGGTTATAATATCTATTATATACAGCGTACCAGCATATTAAGAATCCTGAAGCCACTCTACATCTAAATTGGTTCTTTATTGTTCCATGTAAGTGTGGCAATAACATATCCGTAGTCTAAATGTCTGCAGCGCATAAAAATGTACAGTATTGTGTTTGTATATACATAACAACTACAAATTGCTTTCATACATTTTTGGGGCAATACATTGCGTTAGTTAGATGGCAGGTAGACAGACAGACAGATAAATATTAAGATGTGCAATAATGGCACAAAATTGATGAAACACATAAATTAGCTCATTTACTAACAGAATATACAAAATGGATAGGTTAAAAAAATTAGCACTATTTTCTATTTTCTTTTTTTAGATGAAATGCGAAATCCATTCTCAGAATTCAATTTTGATTGTGCCCATATATTTAGGTGTAACATGTTATGCGAGATTCTGAAAGAGCAAAAACTGGTTAGTAAAGTCCACACAACTGGTGCAACATCATCTGTATGAGAATGGCTGGCGCACACTGAAGGCACCGGCTTGCTTTTATCTTTGCATAGTCTGAGCCTGCCTCTTCTCTGCGCAAACAATTTTTTTAAACTGTGCACAAAAGACTATTTTTTTTGCATGTGCAAGCAAGCAAACGAGACCAATACTGCTGCAAAACCTGGTGAAGGCAGGTGTTCTATATAATTGGCACCCTTGCACTGTTGGTTTTGCCTGGCAGTCAAAAACGGAACACAGAATAGGGATAAGTCCATGGCAACACTTTCCCAAGGTCTTTAAGGGACAGGAAGTGGTTGAAGAAGTCTCAAAAGCCTCACATTCCTTAAACATAACACGCCAAACAACTATTTCACTAGATCTTATGTCTACTGAACTCCAGGATGACAGGCAAGAGGATGATCATGCAGGAACTTGAGAATTTTCAAATGTACTCTTGAGTTACAGCTCATTTCAGACACAGGAGCTTGAAAATCCTTTTATGTTAGAAAAATATTTCATAAATCCACAAGAGGGAACAGCTTTACAATTTTTGAACCTAGTTTGTAGGTTCAATGAAACCTTAAAAATATACCACCCACCTTGTCTGTTGAGGTCTCAGCCTCTTAGCTGGCTGTTCTGAGGTATTTCAGATTCACATGATCAAAGAAAACTAAGACAGTACCTTCAAGTACAAGTCCCCATTCCTCAATTTAATAGCCAGTAATTATCTGTCACCAACATCATTACATTGTTGATTTTTGGAAAAATTGCAACAGGATAAATCCAATATTTGACACCAGGTCCTTCTGAAAAAATAGCCCCAAATGCTAACTGACTTCTAAGATGATCAGAAGAACAGGATTAAGATGAACAAGAACTGGGGCAAAATGTATTTTAAGGATTTCAAATGCAGCAAGCTTCAGGAATCCACATGCGTCTCTAATTGCTAAAAGTAAGATTGGAGAACAATTATCTGAGAAAATTCTTTAAAGGAAACGTAACTCCAAAAATGAAAAGCATTTTAAAGTAATGAAAAAATAATGTACTGTTGTGCTGCACTGGTAAAAATTGTGTATTTGCTTCAGAAACTACAATAGTTTATATAAACAAAAAGGAGAAAAGGCACAGGTTAAACAGCAGATCACAGATAAGATCTGTAGTATACAATGGGGTTCTTTACAACTTATCTGTTATCTACTGTGTGTCCTGTGCTTGAATGGCTGTCCCCATAGCTACACAGCAGCTTGTTTATATAAACTATAGTAGTCTTTCTGAAGCAAACACACCCATTACAATACTGTCATTCCATTAAAACACTGTTCCTTTAATAAATGTGTGGTTCACATGCCCAACAGACCCTGGGACAGCAATGCAATTGGAAGAGAATGGCCAATCCAGCATAGCCAAAATCTAATATTGATCCATGTAGATGCCATTAGGGGAGATTAAAGATCCCAAGAATTCACCTTAGCCTGATATTTTTCAATGTTTACAAATTGGCTGTAAGTACAAAGATGAGTGAAAATCTTACTCATGTGCTTATGATGCTTCACCAGCAACAAAGTTAACACTTACATTTTGTCCAAGTAAATAATCGCAAAGCGGTCAAGAAAGTTTCAAAAATGTTGTTGAGGAAATATTGGAATTTAACAGGTGAATTACAAAGGCCAAAGGGCATTACAAGATATTCCAAGTGTTCGTATCTGGTTCTGAAGTTGGTTTTCCACTTCACCTTCCCTGATACAAATTATAAGTACCTCGTAGATCCAATTTAGTGAAAATTTTAACTGAACAACTCAGGGATCAGCAGTTAAACATAGAGATTCAGGGTCTTTTCTCAACGAAAAAGATAACAGTCTCAGCTGGAGAAGTTTAGGACCAAATTATCTTTGAGTTATCTTTGAATCTTCAATTTCATTAAAGACTAGTCAAGATAGCAAATGCAGGCCCTGAAGTCAATTAGTGCTCTTTATATAATAGGAGAGCTGGCCCCACCACTAAACATACTTGAAGTGCAGGGCTCAAGTAAACAGTGTAGAGTGAAACAGGACACGTTAATGTTTATACTCAGGAAAATAAGATGAATATTGGGCATCCCCTAATGAGCCAACACAAAGCAGTATCCAAATGTATGGCAACAATGGGGATAGACATTGCAAATGCACCACACCAGGATTGCATTATCAAGGTGTCAATGTAATGCAGTGTTTAAAAATGTAAGCAAATTAGTCAGTCAGTCCACATTCCTTTAAGATTGGTGCAGCTACATTGGCAGCAGTTAAGACCATGAGTGGGCTACAAATAAAACACCTGGGATGATGTTTTAAGAGATGCATCAGGCCATGCTACAGGGTAACTTTGCAGAATGTATAATGAAGATATTCTGCAATCATTTTAACATTCTCGCCAGTAGAAGTCACAGCCAGCAACAGTCTTCACCAATGCCCCTTTTGGGGCCATGTTATTTAGGACCAGATTAAAAGAGTAAAAGTTTTCTTTTTGTCAGTGTCTTCTCCTAAATGATCTGTCCCTTGTTTTCACAAAAAAAGGGAGCCTCTGATGCCATTGTAGAAAAAAAAACAAAAAAACAAGATTACTGATGGTATTTTTCACCGATTATATTCTCCTAAATAAGCCCCAATGTGAAAACATGGTCCTAATTTTCACATAAAACACTTGAACCCTCTGATACCACTGTGGAGAAACAATGAGCCTAAAAACTTGTTTACTTTAGTTATTTTCACCCAGTGTTTTATCCTTGTGGTCAGGGCTGGAACTAGGGGTGGGCAGAAAAGGCAATAATGTCGGCCCGTTCTTGCCTCCCCCCTCTGTCACACTCCCCTTCCTTCCTAGGGTAGAGTCCTGCATGGAACTATTTTCTAAGACAAAAACCGCATATTTATCCACTTTGACCTGCTACCTGACCCGCAACTGACTTATCCGCAACCTGCTGACCACCATCAAACAGGAAGCGATGTTGCTGCAAACCGGAAGTGACATCATCAAAAGTGGGCAGGGACAAAAACAAGTTTTGTACAATTTTAACAGGACTAATATATAGACAATATAACATAAGATAAGAAATTTAGATGAGACCCGCAACCCGCATCTATACTCACACCTGAAAATCCTACCCTCATTGTGCAGGGTACCTGCTTTTTTTGTGGGTAACTGACCTGCTGCAGAACTCTAGCCTAGGGCAACTGGTGGGCTCGGCCCTGCTTGTGGTGGCAAATATGGCTGGTAATTCGTTTGCCACCTGGCCGGTATTGTATTGGACTGGCTGGTAAAAATGATGGTTGATCCCAATGTTATTAATAGGGAAAAAAGTTAAATATATAGGAAGGCTGGTATTTTTTTAAAGAAAAGGTTGCAACCCTAGCTGGTAATCACTAAGAACAAAGCTTTTCTCCTTGGCACAAGCAGGAAAAAACACTTCTAATAAAGTATAGGGAGTCAGGCCCGGACTGGCAATGTGTGGGTTCTGGCAAATGCCAGAGGGGCTGTCATAAGATGCCATAGAAAGTCACTATTTAGTGGGCTGTCAGGAGCTGATTGGGCCTCTCTGTGCTTGTAATACCATTTTTTTAAAAAATTTGTTCAAAAAAGTTTTTGATACCATATTTTATATATATAATAATTATTGCACTTGGGCACTTTAAAATAGAAAAAGATCATTTTGTAACCTGTCTTACCAAATTGATTGCTTTATTGTATGTTACATATAGGTTGAATTTCCTGTATCCCACATAAGGGTTAATTTTTGTGGCAAACTGCATGATGGGAAAAGAAGGTGTGGGAAGTTGGGTTTAATGGGTGACTGCACAAATAATTGTGTCCTGATGAAGGGTGGGTGTTCCCCCCGAAAAGTTGATGTTTGGTGGCTGAATAAAAGGGGATATTCCCCGACTGCATTAATCGGAGTGTGTGCGGATCCGTTTCTTTTACACTTTGGTTGCTAAGGGACCCTGCCGGGTCAACGGAAGGAACGCACCACCAGCTTGCAGGATTGGTGAACTACAGGTGTGCGGTAGGGGAATTACCTTGTAATACCTGGGCCTATTTTGACTCCATTTACTTAGGGTTGAATATCGAGGGTTAATTAACCCTCGATATTCGACTGTCAAAGTTAAATCCTTAGACTTTGATGTCGAAGGATTTACCGCAATTCGTTCGCTTGAACGATCGAAGGAAAAATCGTTCGATCGAACGATTAAATCCTTTGTATCGAACAATTCGAAGGATTTTAATCTATCGATCGAACAATTTTCCTTCAACCAAAAAATTGACCTTCCCCATAGGCTAACATTGAGGTTCGGTAGGTTTTACTTGTCGAATTAGGGGTCAAAGTTTTTTTTAAAGAGACAGTACTTTGACAGTACTTTGACTATCAAATGGTCGAAAGATTTTTAATTCGAAACGTTCGATTCAAAGTTGTAGTCGAAGTAGCCAATTCAATGGTCGAAGTAGCCAAAAAAATCATTCGAAATTCGAAGTTTTTTTATTCTATTCCTTCGTTAGAACTAAGTAAATGTGCCCCCTAGTCTTGACCTGTAGGAAGTAGAGACTCAAGTTGGGAGCGGAGCGCAGGCTCTGGGTTCAAGGGGGCAGGAATGGTAAACCCCACGATAAAAAAACAAAAACTTTCTTTTGCCCCAACTAGACGCTGCCAGCTGAGAAGGGAACAATTGTGAGAGGCAAGAACCACAACCTGCCGACAGACTGCGGCTTTCCCTGTCAGTTTATCTTTAGGTGACACTGATTTACTTCATCCTTGTGCCTCACCGCGCATCTGGAAGTATGACGTCAGCGCGTTCTCGCGAGATGAGACTTGTTACGTCTGGAGAGAAGCCGTCCGGCAGCAGTGGAGGCTACACACCGAAGGCGCTGCAGGGCGTTTAAACTGCAATCCGGGACTTGGACCTGTGTTAAGAAAATCGCTACTGTTGGGCGGTATGATATTGCTTCCATTAAAAGGCACCATTGCCGTCATTTTGTAACATATTCACTGTCTGTCGTGCCTGGTATGTGTCACTCCGCTGCGGGGCTGTCTCATGGACTGGCGGCAGGGATTGGGCTTCAGCTGAGCCATTATTATTTTATTTGAATGGCAATGACATGCTTAGGTTGCTGTCGGGCAAGAGAATTAACTATTATTCCTGACCGGGCGTGTATTGTCGCGGTGTTATACTTGGCTGCGTGATCCATAATAATCAAACAAATAGTCTGTCCATTCGTCTGACAATTATACACAGATCAGCCAATCATCTGTCTGCACTTCCGCCCGCCCTTCAGCCCGCGCTCTGTGGTACACGTGATCAGACCAGGGCAGCTATGCACCTGTCTTCATTTGTTCTTAGCCAGGAAGTGGTTCCCAATCACTTCCTTATCTGTCAATGAACCTCTCACTGGCACATACTGAGCGCTGACTGATTAAAGGGCTTTTATACTTTTGCCTTAACTTGTAGTATGATGAAGAGGGTGATATTCTCAGACAATTTGCAATTGGTTTTCATCTGTTATAATTTTTTTATTCTGCAGCTCTCCAGTTTGCAGTTTCTGCACTGATTTGAATAAGAGACTGGAATATGAATAGGAGAGGGCCTGAATAGAAACAAGAGTAGCAATAACAATCCATTTGTAGCCTTACACAGAATTTGTTCTTTACATGGGGTCAGCGACCCCCATTTTAAAGCTAGAACGTGTCAGAAGAATAAAGAAATAATTGGAAAACTGTGTAAAATAAATAATGAAGACCAGCTGAAGAATTGCTTAGAATTGGCCATTCTATAACATACTAAAGGTGAACTGCACCTTTAAATCTTCAAACTTTTTGTAATCCTTACAATACTTGCAGGTCCTGACTGGGAGTCAAAATAGGCCTGGGCATTTCAAGTACACAGAGGCCCAACCAGTCCCCCAGAATCACACTAAATAGTGACAGTCTATGGCATCTTACAGCAGCGCCTCTGGCATTTGCCAGGACTCACAGATTTCTATACCAAACAAGCGAAAGTTGTGCTCACAACTAATTTTTAAAAACATAAAGCAGTGGTGCAATGAGGGTGTGACCACAAAATTCACATAGACAAATACAAGAGTCCTCTGCACTCAACCCATTATCAATATATTTAGGACATTGTGCCTTAACCTACTAAAAATGCCTTACCCTTTAGGGTAAGGCCACACTGGGCGTTTTGGTGAGATATGGTCGCCTGGCGACTAATCGCCTCATCTTTGCGGCGACCAATCTCCCCAAACGCCTTCCCTCACTCTGCGCCAGCTAAAATGAAAAAACGTAGGCGCTAATCACACGCGGCGGTTCGTTTTCTGAAGTTGCCTCACGAGGGGCGACTTCGGAAAATGAATCGCCGCGTGTGATTAGCGCCGGCTTTTTTTTTGAGTGCAGAGGACCTCATGTATTTGTCTATGTGATTTTTGTGGTCACAGCCTCATTGCACCCCTGCTTTATGTTTTTAAAAATTAGTGGTGAGCACATTTTTCCCTTATTTGTTATAGTTTATACAGGAGCAGTGACCAGCTCCATGTTGTAGCTCCCACCCTTCCCAGCTATAGTCAGGTGATCCCACTGGTGTCTAATAAAAGGGCAGCCAAGTTTGGGAGTTTTACTTTGAAAGCAGCTAGTAAGTTGCAGGGAAAACTTATTCCCTTTATAAAATGTATAATGAAGCAATAGAATTCTTAATGAATCAGATGCAAGTTGAATGTAGGACTGGCCACACCAGGCATGACTTTGACGTAGTTGGCCATCTTAAATATATTGCAATATATGGACAAACAATCCCTGTTTTGTTTAGAGGGTAAGGCATTTTTAGTAGCAGCATGCACAAAATGTTTCAATGTCCTTAATATAATGATAATGGCTTGAGTGCAGAAGGCCTCTTGTATTTGTCTATAGGTAGTTAGTGACCCACAAAGTGCAGAACAACTCTACACGGTGCTCATTCTTCAAATTCGACGCGCTGAGAGGAAGCACATGTGACGAGACCGATGCGAACACCGTTGCGTTTTTATCCGACAGTTGTGTCATGTCGGGTGCATGCAGTTTGTAGGTGTAACATTTCTATTACTCACATTATATTCGGCGCATCCGTCTTGTCGCATGTGCTTGCTCTCAGAGCGTCCGATCTAAAAAAGGTGCTCCAGAAGAAGGTAGTTCAGCCCTTAAGGTGTGTGTCTTGCAGTCAGAATTTTCAGCTGGTACCTGTGAAAAGCTAGGCACAGCAGATTCTTCTTTTAGGTTGTATGTGGCTGATGCAGTCTCCTTCCTTAGGCCTTCAGGAATTCTGCACAACCAATATGCCAGCCCAAGGGGATAGCACTAGCTGAAATTATTCGGACTATTATTATGCTTGCCAACTGTAGTGTTCTAAATGAAAAAGAGAAGAAGTAAAAGGCAAAAGCATGTTCTCCCCCTGGGTTGTGCTGATGAATACATAGGCT
The DNA here is from genome assembly GCF_017654675.1 of Xenopus laevis. Lineage (NCBI taxonomy): Eukaryota > Metazoa > Chordata > Amphibia > Anura > Pipidae > Xenopus > Xenopus laevis. Next base: position 126,573,884 of record NC_054374.1, on the reverse strand, counting down.
TGCTAAGAACAATGGAAGCATTCTTACAGACGGTTCTCTTTGGAGAAGCCTTTTAACTTATGAAAAGAAGCTGGATCTGCTTGGCACTGCTTTGTGATTACATATGGGGGAATTTTACAGAACAAATGCTATCTTAAAAATAGTAATATACAGCAGATAAGAGATCAGAAAACTGAACGTGCTGTTAATTATACTGTATGTATCTCAAGAAAAAAGTGCCTTTGAAAAATCATCTACTTTCATAAACATTTCCCTGAAAGTCTTAACTAGTTCCTCCCAGCCATTCCACTGGCTATTTTCCCACACTCTTTTCGAAACCTGTTGGCTCTGCATTTTGTATTTTAGAAACTCTACTTTTTGGTCAGGCAAGCAGCGACTATTATCAGTTGCACTAGCTTGGCTGACTTGCAAATTTGATTGCATATCTGAGTTTAACTTGGACAACATTATAACATGTCCTGTTACAAAGCATGTTTTTTCAGCATGTATTTATTTTGCCAATGTCTATTGCTTCCCCAAATTATTGGGAAGTGTTAATGATTGTATTTGTTGAGAGTATAGGTGGCTAAATGTAACCTATAATGAAGTTTGTGCTGGGCAGTCCTGTGGGTCTATAAAGCTTTTTCAGTTCATGTGCACACTCTGTTATTACTTTATGCTTAGGACCAAAGGCACAGAAAATTAAAGCATATATAGCTTTCCTTTTCAGAGTAAATCAGTGATGGAATGCCAGAGGTAAGTAGCAGCAAGAAATACATAGATGACAGTGGATATAGAATTGGGACAATGCTGCCCTGAGCTGTATTGGTAGCGTTATTGTTGTTATAATTACAGATGGAAAGGGAAGAGTCAAAAATGACAACCGCAGGCAGCATTCTGAATCCTTTCTAATCCAAAGTGAAACCACAAACTGCACATCTGTGAACATAAAAAAAAAAAAGATAAGGGAAATGCTGAACGATAACAGTGGAAATGCCAAGGCAGGGTGCGGGTGTATACACCCTTTCCAGTTTCAGAGTATAAATAAACTACAGCCTGAATGACCCGAACAGGAACTTATAGCAAAGCAGCTTTACAGAAGAAATTGAGAGTGTCTGTATTCTAAGCAATGAAAAATATGCATTTTTAGATAGGTTTGAAGAAATTCAACAGATATTATAGGACAGTACTTCATAGTTGGCACAGAGTGAAATTTTTAAAACAATATTTGTTCATTCTTAACAAATCTTCCATAATAACCAGTACCTGTTGCAGGGGGGAATGGGAGAGAACTTTTTTTTTATTCTATTTGGTGCTTGGATAGGCTACTGTATTTCTGCAGCACCTTTTTTCTCTTTTTAAAAAAAAATACTGCAGTGCTTTATATCTTAGGTTGCTGTGACAGCATTCTGTCACATTTGTCATGAGTCCCACACCAAAACCATTGTTTACAGTTCGGTGTCTTCTTTTAGAGCCCTTAATTGTGGAGTCAGTAACCTCAAGAGTGTGCCATAACTTTACTCAGTCAGTTCTCAGTATTTTGTATTGGGAACTTTTTGTATTGTATGCTGATAGTGGTTTTAACTATAGATCATGAGCTAGTAGTGGCTAAGGTCATGAAATACGGTTACTGTTCGGCCATTGTGGGCCGACCCCCTCGCCTTGTTAAAGTAATTCTTTAAAATAAGTAAATGTAAAATTGATGAGAGTATTATGCTAAGCACTTTTGTTATTTACATTCATTATTTTGTTAATTCAAAGACATTAAAGGATATATGTACTGTTAATATAAATAATTTTGTTACAGCAGCACCACCTGCTGGTCAGTTTCTGACCAAGTAGTCAAGAAAGTTGTTAGGAGAAAGAGGGCTGGTCTGATGTTATGTTAAAGGTTTACTTATACCTTAATGGCAGGGACTGGCAGCTGTGTGAGTCTCACAACTTTTTATTATTTCTGGTAAATACATTTCTTTGAATTTAGTTTTGATAACCACTTTAAAATATATTTTGCAGATAACTGTGGACAGAAGGAAATGGCTGTCAAGCACTGCTCAAGTAATGTTGGATAATAGCTCAGTGCAATCATTATGACATCAAACCAGGGTTAAAGGAAAGGTAATATTTTTTTTCCTTCTGGTCTGATAGCTTTTAAAGCCTGAAATGCTTTTGGATCCATGTTTTGGTTTTTGAACAGGGTTTGCAAGTAATTTCGACTCCACACAGGTTAATAATTTTAATTAGTATTATGTATAAATATGATAAAGTTGAATATGCATGGTTTGTGTATTTGGCTGACAGTTTGCTAGCCAGTTCTTTTTCCTTACTCTTAGGGTACTGAAAATGCAGTTTAACAGATGTTGGCAAGTTTTGCATTCAAAGGATTTATTCAATCTAAAAATATAAAGGCTGGAGTGACTGGATGTGTAACATAAAAGCCAGAACACAACTTCTGGCAGTAACCAATCAGTGACTTGAGGGGGGGGGGCATTGGTCATAGCTGTTGCTTCTGCATCTGAGCTGAATGCTAAGGGTCAATTGCAAACTCACCTAGCAGTTATGTCCCATCTGCCCCCCCCCTTTAAGTCACTGACTAACTCAGAGTTAGAGAGCTGCAAAGCAGGAGGGAGTGTTCTGTTATGTTAGACATCCAGTCACTCCAGCCTTTATGGCTTTTCTAACTAAATAAACATTTATTTTGCACAGCCTATCTATTTACCCAGTTTTTATTTTTACACTAAACTGTTCCTTTAAGATGTAGGAAATAATATACCCCCTACAATAAAAAATAAGGTGTATGTCAATCAAACAAAATCCAGATGTATGTGAAAAACAAGCTCAGAAACCCCAGACACTGTGCTGCAAGGTTTTTTTTTTTTAACACATTTTAAACTGATTTGCTTTCATAAAAAACAAGGCTATTAGACATCATCAGGCAGTGCCATGATCATATAAGAGTACAAGGCAAGTGTTTTGTCCATGTGCATGTTTTTCGGGTACTGAAGCAGTGTTGGTTGGCTGCATTTGCAGCCTCATGTTGTTCCTCTTGTCTCCTTGTGTCCAGTGTGACTGTTAGAGTGAGTTAGTTGCTGTGTAATAGCACACACTCACTTGTAAGGATAATCTGACTCAAGGTGGCCATAGACGCACAGATATCATACAAAACTAATTTTTGGACGATATTCGGTGCATAATGGTGAGCAAATTGCTGACTGATATCGGCAGAAGACTTGGATATCGGTTGGCTCGTTGATCGGGCTGGATGGACCCAAACATCGGTCACTGTTCGTGCTGAATCGTCAGATACAGGTAGAATTCCATTGTTTCTACCCATATATCTGATGATTGAGCTCTACACATGTGTATTGAAACGAACGATCTTTCTTGGAAAGATCTTTTTCAAGAAAGATCGTAATTGTTATGAGTGTGTTTGCAGGTATTAAGGGTTAATAGACAGACCCGTGGATAGACTAATGTTTGACCACTGACCATACAGTGCATGTAGTGCAGTTTTTACCAAACTGGCCAATTATTTTGTCATGTATGGCAGATTGCAAGTAATTTTTGATAGCGCATACTTGTTTAAAAATGTGCTCTGCCCATGCACCACATCGGTGAGTAAATAAGTACATTGTACATTTATTCCAAGAAAAGCACTCATGTCAACTGGATACAAATATCCTTTAGTAACTTTTTACAGAGCTGCTTCTGTATGCTGTGTATACAAAGTACAAACTGTTCTGAATATGAAATAATGAATGTTTTTATAAATGCTTCCATGCTCTACCTTACAATGTTTCTGTTTTTCAGACCTTTGCCAAGGATATGTTCTGGTCTACAGCTAAACTGACAACTCACTCCTAGGACAGTTTGATGGTGCACAACTAAAACTATTTCCTATGCACAGGTAATCCTTAAAAAAACCCATCTCTGCCATTCGGCTTTAGGAACAATGACTAAATACATTTTATCTGTTATAAATTATGTAATCATTTGTTTTCTAAATCTATTTAATTCAAAATTCCGTACACTTCCCTCTAAGCCATCCACTCAAACTAGAATCTATCACCATCACAGTAGCCTCAAACAGCATGCAAGAAAATGCTACCTAGGTATTTATTAGTATTTATTTAGTATGTATTTTTAGATGTATGTAATAATATTTGCAACGTTTGTACCTGGTCTAGTAACCCACCCATAACCAATCAGCTATTTGCTTGGAAACACAAGATCATTAAGTGTTAATTGCTTATGGTTTAGTAGACCTGGTGCTATTTTTTTTATTTTAGCCAGTTATAGAGACCAAAACATAAAATGTCTCATAGATAATTCAGCCATATCTCTGAACATACTTGTAAAAAGTTAGACTAGTTATGTGTATCAGGACAGGTACATATTTGAACAGTTGCTTAGTGATCAGTGAGTTGGCCAGCAGGACTGACCTGTTTATTCATTCTTCTGGGATTAACTTTCTTCACTGATTGTCTTGTAGCAATTTCTTGAGAAAAATGTTTTGAATCTGATTTTACACTGAACTGTTTGCAAAGCTACAGGTTTGATATCTTGCTTATTTGTGTTCAGGGAAAATGGTGGATGTTGGAAAATGGCCAATCTTTGCCCTTTGCCCGCAGGAAGTCCTGAAGTTTATTCAACAAGCCTGTGTTTTTGGGGCTGGAAATGAGGTTTTGTATATTACAAAAAATGATGAGGTAAAATATCTTACATATAGAATCATTTTGTATTTTATCCTGCAAAGCTTTGCATCATGAACTTTATTATGGTTTCTTTTATGCTATGTAAAAGGGATTAGAAAGTTTTTGTTTTTTTGTAAAAATATAATATTGAAATTGTGCAGTTGGCATTTATAGAATCTTTATTGCATATATTTGCAAGGTTCAAAAGATTAGAGCAGTAATTAATGAATGATTTGTCTACCACTGTTAAAGTTGTAGTATACCCCTTGTTCAACATGAGTTTAATGAATAGGGCTGTCGCTGTAAATACTTTTTGTTTTAATCACAGAAACCCTGTGAACAATATTGTCTGGGGTTTAGTCTTTTGACTACTCCATCTCTGATCATAATAAAAGAGTTGTTCACCTTTAAATTAACATTAAGTATGACATAGAGAGTGATATTCTGAGACAATCTGCAATTGGCCTTCATTTTTTATCATTTGCCTCTTTTGAGTTATTTAGCGTTTTATTCAGCAGCTCTCCAGTTTTCAATGTTGGCAATCTGGTTGCTAGGGTCTAAATTACCCTAGCAACCATGCATTGATTTGAATAAGAGACTGAAATATCAATAGAAGAGGGGCTGAATAGAAAGATGAGTGACAATAACAATAAATGTGTAGCCTTACAGAGCATTTGTTTTTAGTTAGTGACCCACATTTGAAAGTTGGAAGAAGGCAAATAATAAAAAAACTATAAAAAATAAATAGCGAAGACCAATTGAAAAGTTGCTTAGAATTGGCAATTCTATAACATACTAAATATTAACTTAAAGGTGTTACATCTTTAACCACAACCTGCCGTCTAGACAATTCTGATGCTAGTTGCTTTATACTTCATTTTCTTATTTAATGCATTCCAGTGAAGGGAAAATTCTTACCTTCACGGTCTGTAGTTTATGCTCTATTTTTCTACCACATTGTAAGGTATACAAACAGTTATGCATATTCTGATCGTAAATAGAAAGGCTGTTCATGTGAGGGGGGATGTTAAAAAAAGACCCAGTTTGTTGTCTCTTACAGTGTTCTCTGCTACATGCCACTTCCTTTTGCTGCTATAACCACAGTGAAAACTTGTTTTTTTTTATTATTTACCTTATAATTTTAGGTATTTGTGATGGGTACTAACAGCAGCGGCTGTTTAGGGACTGGTGATGCGCAAAGTATAATTGAACCACGACGTATAGATATGCTTTCAGGGAAGAGGATAGTCAGCCTGAGTTATGGAAGTGGGCCACATGTTGTCATTGTAACGTCTGGTATGTACTTAATGCAACAAGTATGGTGGATATACTAACCTACATTACTTACATTACTTACATTAATTAAGCTACGTGACCCATTCAAACAGTTTGATGTTTATAAATAGGGAGAAACCATATAGCCAGGCATTTGATAATAACGAATCATTATAACAGGTGACAGGTGTCTTCTGTATAACCGCCATGAATGACCTTCAAGACAATGAAAGAATGACAAATTCAGGTACTAGGCCCTTCATATAAAACCTGTCTTCTTTTCAGTCCTTTTGCCTCTAGTTGGTTTTTACAAGCATAACCTCTGGCTGCTCAGAAGGTTTCAACAATTTTTGCACTTTCACTTTAGGGGGGCCCTAATTGGGGGCTGTGTTGATTATGCCTAGGTAAACTGTGGTACAGATCTATGAGTTGATTTTGTTTTGTAAGTTTTATTGCTTTTTCAATTCAAACACTTAGTAGAAATAGGTAGAAAGCAGAAGGAGGAGAAGAAGAGAAAAGGAAGGCAGTGATGGGCATTTTCTTCATATGAATAAACATGCTTGACTGTGTATTATTTGGTAGACAATGTTGTGCCTGTATAAGACTGCAGTACCCGTTTGTGGGCCTTCCTGCCATTGGTCCCATACTTTCCCAAACGTATCCGGGCATCCCTACGCCACATTTATGTCTTGGGAGAGTGTCATCTATCAGTTTTATCCAAAAACCAAATGTAGGTTATGTAGGTGGCTCCAATAATGTAACATGCAGCAGCCCCCGCTATTTTCTGCCCGGAATCAGCGGTGCGTGAGCTGCCGGGGGGCCCTGAGGCGGTGCGGGCCCTGGCACAATTGCACCCCCTGCGGTAGTTCCGCCACTGGGTGGCTCTGGGGCTTTCCAAATCAACAGAATAGACTTTTTAGCCTAGTGTAAAAGTTGTTGCACACACACTCTGTTAGTGGAGCACATTGTAAGTACGTCGAAATGTAGCAGGAGTCCAAATATTTGGCAGTCCAAGAGAGGTATTAATATACATTAGTATTGTGATCCAGTCTTGCTGGATTTTCTGGCGCTCCCAGAACACATGGAGATAAGTGCCACCATCCAGTTTACATTTAAGTCAGACATCAGGGTAACCTTGCCATGCCAGCCTGTGTGGAGCCAAATAAACTCTCTTCAGAAATTGTATAAAATGAAGACAAAAAGGAACACCAAGAGCCCCAATAGTGTAATATGTTTTTACAAGGAGTAATGGTAGAGTAAACAAGTTAATACTCACAAACCAGGGTTACCGATAGGCAACCACTGTATAGGCAGGCACTCTCTCTTCAGAAATTTACTGTGGATATAATGATCTCTGACACATATATTGTTGTCTGGTATTTGTTCAAGTACATCTTCAATGGCTTCCTTATGAAGAGATGGGAAGTTCTGGGCCCATTTTTGGGATCAAAACTATGTAAAATTGTAGTTTTTCTCTTTGTGATTTTCCAGTGGCACATACAAGACGAAAAGTATATTTTTCATTAAAAGCCTCTATTCACATAAAGGTATTTTTGCATATGGGCTATTTAAACAATCAATTTTTATAAAGACCTACAGGGGCAACATTTGCACTTAAGAGGAAATTTCAGACTTTGCAGGATTTTACATGGAGTAGAAGTGGTAAGCATGACAAACGTATACAGTATTTAATCATTGTGCATCATTTATATTTTGCTCAGATGGAGAAGTGTATAGCTGGGGTCATAATGCTTATAGCCAGCTGGGAAATGGCTCAACCAACCAAGCCCTAAGTCCGTGCCAAGTTTCCACTAACTTAATAAACAAGAAGGCTCACAGTGTGGCCTGTGGATCACATCATTCAATGGTATTAACATGCGATGGTGAGGTAAGAATATTATTACATAATGATTTGTGTTATCGGTAATATAAAGCAATACTAGAAATGATGTTCCCTTTAGGAGTAAGACTGTAGGTCAGTAGCTAGCTTATATAGAACATATAGTTAGATTTGCAAGGAAAATCATTCTGCAGGTAACGTGGAGGCCTATTTATCAGCAGGAGTTTTAGAGATTTTTGAAAGCACCACTAAACTCATTTTCTATAAAACCCACAAATGTCATGGAATTAATTCAATTTGAACTGAAAAAGCACAAACTGGAAAAGTTGTGAAAACCGCGACTTTTTCAACTTGGAGCACAATAACTCTGATTTATTTTTGTACAAAAGCCAGTGTTAAAAACACCCAAAAACCTCTTACGAAAGAAATCAAATAAAGATCTTCCAGTTGTAAAAGGGACATCTGCCATTGACTTCCAGGTTTTAGCTGGAGTATTTTCGTCCACGGAACAGTTTTTTTGCATAATAAAACCCAGACAAGTTGTACTTTTTCCGCTTGGTTTACTAAATCAGCCCCATAAATCTATATACTTTTTCTTCTAGTGCAGTATATAACCTCAAGTAATTCACACCACTTGTGTGTAATTCTGTGATTTCACTTTTTCCTGAAAGTGTTCATTTTTTTTTTTTTGAATGAAGTATGATCTCTGTTAAGTTCTTGGTTGTATGTTGGAGCTGTAAAAATACATAATAATCTTATCTAGTCTAAATTTTACTTTATCTTTTTGGCAGGTCTATGCATGGGGATACAACAACTCTGGGCAAGTCGGTTCAGGTTCTACAGCCAATCAGCCTATTCCTAGGAAAGTGACCAGTTGTTTACAGAATAAAACTGTGATTGGTATTGCGTGTGGTCAGATGAGCTCAATGGCTGTAGTAGACAACGGAGAGGTACTGAATTAAAAAACCATCACAAAGTATGTTGTATATTACATTTATGTAGTCAGGTTTTATTACACTTAAAAACTCTTAAAGGAACAGTAACAACAAAATATTAAAGTGTTTTAAAGTAATGAAAATATAATTTACTTTGGTCCTGCAATGGTAAAACTGATGTGTTTGCTTCAGAAACACTACTATAGTTCATATAAATAAGCTGCTGTGTAGCAATGGTGGAAGCTGAAAAAAGGTTATATGGCACAGGTTAAATAGTGGATAACAGATAACACCATTATATTCTACAGAGTTTATCTGCTGTGTAACCTGAACCTTTCTCCTTTGAATGGCTGCCCCCATTGCTACACAGCAGCTTATTTATATAAACAATTGTAGTGTTTTACTACTTTAAAACATTTATTTTTATCTGGTAGCTGACATGTTTATCTGTTTGAGGTTGATTTTATCTGCAATTGTATTATTCATATTGGGATGTCACCTGCGTGGGAGAAATCATATCCCTATGTTGTCATAAATGTCATTGCATGACTATTTCTCTTTTCAAATATTGCAAATAAAACTGAAGTTTTAAAAAAACATTTATTTTTGATGTTACTGTTCCTTTAAGCATTTTCCTACCAGAAGGAATATTACATAGACTTTCATGACCCATATCTGACTGATTCCTGCTGCACATCGATATTCATTTTGTTGCAGATAATCTCATAACAAAATGCAAATACATTTTTGTTTGATTTTTAAGGTGTATGCATGGGGGTACAATGGAAATGGCCAGCTAGGTTTAGGTAGCAGTGGCAACCAGCCAACACCGTGTCGAATTGCAGCACTACAAGGCATTCGTGTGGAACAGGTAGGTCTTCCTATTACTTTAAAAAAAATATATATATATATAATATTTAAAAGATATTTGCAATTGTACCTTTTTTTAATATTTTTTTTTTTAACATTTAGGTTGTGTGTGGCTATGCTCATACATTGGCATTAACAGATGAAGGGGTCATGTATGCTTGGGGAGCCAACTCCTATGGCCAGCTAGGCACAGGGAATAAAAGTAACCAGTCTTATCCTGTGCAAGTCATTGTGGACAAGGAAAGGTAACACATCTATTTAATAACACCCTTTTATTTCAGAGTAAACCCTCTATTATACATTCATTTTTAACAACATCAATAGTTTAAATTGCAATAGAGAAAAAAAGTCCGTTGACTTTTGACCCCATTCAAAGGAGGTTATATTCTAGTTAAGCAATTTCAACACATGGATACTATTCAGGTCTAACACTCCACAATTGTGCATTCGTTTTACAGAGTAACCACTGTTGATACATAATCATAACCTATAGGGTACATTTTTCACATTTGCTTAAATGAATTGTTCAGTGTAAATGGATAGGCTGTGCAAAATAAAAAATATTTCTAATATAGTTAGTTAGCCAAAAATGTAATGTATAAAGGCTGGAGTGATTTGATGTATAACATATCAGTCACAACACTACTTCCTGCTTTTCAGCTCTCTGGGTTTCCACTAACTGGTTACCCTGGTTACCAGGCAGTAACCAATCAGTGACTTGAGGGGGGGGCACATGGGTCATATCTGTTGCTTTTGAAGCTGAGCTGAATGCTGAGGATCAATTGCAAACTCACTGAACAGAAATGTACCATGTGCCCCCCCCCTCAAGTCGCTGACTAACTCAGAGTTAGAGAACTGCAAAGGTGGAATTTGGGTTCTGTTTTGTTATGTTAGACATCCAGTCACTCCAGCCTTTATACATTACATTTTTGCTAAACTAAATATATTGGAAACATTTTTTGTTTTGCACAGCCTATCTATTTACACAATTTACACTGAACTGTTCCTTTAAAATAGATTAATCCACATTTTTGTAACTGGTAGACACTGTCCTTGAAAACCAAGATAATTAGTTGTTCTCTTTTATTGTATAGCATTGTGGTACACTGAATTTTTTCGCTACTTATTGAACGCAGATGCCCTACATACTGAACAATAACAGGGTATAATTATATTTGAAATGTTACAGGGGAAGTGATCATGGGGAGAAGTGGCTTATGCTTTATAATGAGCTATTTTAATTGTCATAAAAATGGAAATGTATTTGAGCTGAATGCTGAGGATCAATTGCAAACTCACTGAACAGAAATGTACCATGTGCCCCCCCCCTCAAGTCGCTGACTAACTCAGAGTTATAGAGCTGAAAAGCAGGAAGTTGGATTCTGGCTATTATGTTAGACGTCCAATCACTCCAGCCTTTATACATCACATTTTTGGCTAACTAACTATATTAGATACATTTTTTATTTTGCACAGCCTATTTATTTACCCAGTTTTTATTTTCACACTGAACTGTTCCTTTAATACAATTAGTTATTTTCCCTTTTAGGCGGATCTCCTAATCTTAATTTTGAATCTTTTTATTAGGCTAAATCACACAATTTTTTCGGGAGATTTTTTTTTCTTTCCTTATTTACTTTTTTCATTTTCCATAAGATTTTTCTTTCCCTTTTAATGTAAAACAAAACTTTTATTGTCTTATAAATAGAGCTTATTTGTTTCCACAGTTAGCATATATTTCCCTTTTAAAAAAAAAATGACTCAATCTTTCAGTCAATCTCGGCTTCGGATTCCGTTTGTATGTAGATAATGGAGCAGCGGCCGGCTCCAATTAAGTGTTCCATAAATATATGCAGACACATTACAGAGTATACATTAGTTGGCTGGCTAGATTTTTAATCATTCTTGCATTTGAGGGGAAGCACTGAAGAGATAACAACTGGATGGCAACCAAACTTCAGAGTTGCCACATGCTTCATTCCCCATGTCTGACAGTGTAACCACAAACACTGGTACTTGTTAAGCAGTTTACATAGTCTTTGAAACCAGAATTCACAAGTAGGTGTTCTGTAGTAATGTACTTGTAAGAAAACATTTCACAACCATTTAGCAGTGCCTTGCGTTCAGCTGCTGAAACCTTCACAAATTCTCCTACATTATGTGGTAGCAAATTCTAGAGAGAAATGTTGTTTTCTGTGCACAGCCGGATTTATACATAGGGAGGGACCACTTGTCACCCCATTCCCCCTTCATATGCACTCACAAAGTCTTATATCGTTGGATCCAGAGCACCCCAGTGCTTCTGAACCTATTGCTGGGTGACATGCCGCCCCTAAAATTATGCCGCCCTGGGCCCGGGCCTTTGTGACCTTTCCATAAATCTGGGCCTGTTTCTGGGATATGTTTATTTCAGACACAGAAACTAAAAACTAGTTTTATTTAGTGCTAAATTGTTTTATGTTAAAAAAACATGTCCATGTGGGCATTGCATAACATGCAGCATCACAAAGAGAATTTGGGTAAAGTTATGATGGTACAAGACAGAACACCTTTAGGAAATCCCTGTATGTTACTATAGAAAGAGCACGTATAGACACAATTGCAGATGTGGATGGCAAATTTATAGAAGTAGCTCTGGGCTTATTTTACCACTTCGTGGCAATGAATGAGCCACAGAATGCTTCATTTGTTAGAATATTGAAACAACCACTTGCTTCCTTGTATGTAAGAAATGAAGACCCAACAAATCTACTATGACTATAAGGCTGATGGGCTTTTCCAGATGATTTTCCATGCATTATTACAACAAATTATGCACCAGCTCACCCTCGTGCCTGGCACCCCTTACAGTAGTAACCAAAACACACAATACATGCACATTGTGTGTGGCATTTCCATGCCCCCTTCATCAGGCAGCTTTATTTTTGTTGGATATTTGTTCAACTATTTCTCTTGAATTAGGCTGAGTTATTGATTTTATTTGGCACAGTTTCAATGGTAAGTGGGTAACTCTGGCACAATGAACGCCTATTATGAGTAGCTGGTATCAAGGCTCTGCTTTTATTTTAGCTGCTGGGAAGAGGAAACTAGCATAGCCAAAACAGGGGAGATTCTAGCATGGCCAAAACAGGGGAGATTCTAGCATGGCCAAAACAGGGGAGAATCTGCTAGTAGGAATTAGGCAAATGCAGAAACAGAAGTATTTGCTATAAACGTTTTGCTGTTTGTATTCAAATAAAAGGATGAAATAATTATTGGAGCTTTATAGATTTGAAATTCAGGAAAATGCTATTTAACATTATCTTGACCAAAATCGAACTTTATATTTTCATATTTCATCAAATGACCGTTTTGTAATGATCTCAGTACAAAGAATCATTTTTTTTTCTTCTGTGTATATTTTTATATTTGTACTTTGAGCAGAATAGTCGAGATTGCAGCCTGTCACTCTTCACACACTTCTGCTGCTAAGTCCCAGAGCGGTCAAGTTTACATGTGGGGCCAGTGCCGTGGCCAGTCTGTCATTACTCCGCATCTCACTCACTTCTCCTGCACGGATGATGTGTTTGCCTGCTTCTCAACTCCAGCCATAATGTGGCGCCTTCTGTCTGTAGGTAAGAGGAATTGACAAGCGTTGTTTTTAGGCAGTTTTGTCTATATCTATATAATATCTACAATGATATCTAGCATGATTGATTTTAAGGACTAATGCTATTTCCTGCAGAGATCCACACCCTATGTATTTGTTATTTATACACACCTGAAATGAAAAATTGAGTATATAGCTAGGGAAGCAATCACAGTGAGTGTGGCCGATCCCTTCCTACCTCAAGTAGTTTACATCCCTACTATTTTTGGTATGAAATTGCCAGGGATTTTTTTTATGGGGTGAATCTGAAAGAAACATAAATGGAAAATAAAAGGTAATATTGCGAGATAGCCTTTTACAGTTTTATTTAAAGCTTGGGCTACATTCATCTTCCAACAGGGCAGTGATCCCAAACACAAGGCCAAGGTCATATTGGAGTGGCTCAAGACATTGACTCAAACATAATTATGAGGGCTCATGTATTGCAGCTTTATGATATTTATATATATATATTTTTTTTATTCATGGTTCACTAAGCCTTTATTCTAAATTACATCTCCTTATAACTGTTTATATGTTTTTAAGTGCAGTACAGCCTCTGCCTGTCATGTATGGATCTGATGCACAGAAAGAGTTCAGTGTTGGTTCCTTGTAGCTTCCCAGTGCTCAGCAAGCAAAGTACAGCTGTATCACAGTGAGATGCTAATACTTCTTATCCAGCTGGGAAAAAAACAGTATTTCTGTGAAGTGAGGGATTTTCATAACACAAGAAGCCTGTAAGGTTTGATAGCCTTTTGATAAGCTTTTGTGCAAACAGTAATTTTTGCAATTGGAACGGAGCTACAGTGGGATAGACTGATAGAAGTGTTATTTGACATATGGATTTGTATATGTAACTGTGAGCAAACATTTCCAAAAAAATCTGTTATTTAGTACCAAGCCACCACTATGAAATACACCTTCATCCTGAGTTCAATAGCAGAATATTTTGTAAAAACATTCTTTTAGTGGTCTGATAACTGGCAGTGATGATTTTCCCTCCCCATTTAAGACCATTAAACTGCATAAAGTGCTGTCAAAAATTTACATCTCAAGTACGATCTGACCTTAAGGAAGTTCTCTGTTTCGCGCGTCCCGCCTTTGCTCAATAGAGGGCATAAAAGCACCACATTAAATTTCTAATCTGAAATATGTAAAAGAGCTCCAAGAAATGTGCTGTGCGATTCCACTTTTATTATTGTTGCAATATAAATATTAACATTAAGGCACAATTTGTAATGACAACTCTTGCAATGTGTACAAGAAACCTCTTTTAGATAAACCTAATAAACTTGTGAAACGATTATTTTATTTGGTGACTTGGTGGTCAGGGGACTTGGTTCCTTGTTGTAATTCCTGTTTCAGATCCTTGTGGCCTTGGAGAAGTTTCCTTATGTTCTGGTGCCTTGGATGCTGAAGACGGACTTATATAACTATATAATGAAAATGATAATGCAGGGGTTACATTGGACTTTACAGATATTTTGATTTCTTGCAGAGCCAGATGACCACCTTACAGTCGCAGAGTCACTTAAGAGAGAATTTGACAACCCCAATACGGCAGACCTGAAGTTTTTAGTCGATGAAAAGTACATATATGTGCATAAAGTTCTTCTACAGATCAGGTAAATCAGAGAAGGAGACAGTCGTGAGCATTTCTGGACCCTCTTTCAGCTGTTATTTTTATAGACCACTATCTGGGTGGCCATACATGGCGATAGTTGAGTTATAAATCCCTGGAGTAATAAGTGCTGCCCAGGCTAATTCCAGAGTCTATTGAATACCCTAGAATAGATTTTTCATATTGATTATAATTTTTTTTTTGATTTGTACAAATTGAAGCTCCATTACAAGCTGTATGATCCAGATGATCCTGTGTTCTAATGTCTTGACGGCTTTCAGTATTTAAATATATGCAGCATGCCTTTTTTGTATTCTCCACCTCACCCCTCCATGTGCACGTTTAGGGCTAGTCCACACGAGGAGATTCGGGGAGATTTTGTCCTCTGGCGACAAAATCTCCCCGTGTGGCCTTACCCTTTGTTTATATAATATATATCTGGAACGGTCTAAATCCTAAGACGGACGAATGGCTAGTGTCAGAGGGTTGATATTTGTCACCCCCGCCCTCTATGGCGCCATAACGCTATAGGGCCCAAGGCAGGATGGACTAAAAGGGCTAATGGTCTACTGTGGACAATGGTCACTCATATAGCTTATACTAGACCATACAAACAAAAGATCATCACTCTGTTACTTAAATTCCAGAGTGTCAGCATAACGCCAGCCTGTCTGGTGGGGCCCCTTTTAGCTGAAGTGCTGCTCAAATTACTGGAAATACCACAATGGCCTTGGTTAGCCAATAGCTGATTGCGAGGTTGTGGACCGTTGGAGCTAGGCACAGTATGTTACAACATTCCTTTGATAACATGTAAGACTAAGTAAATCATTTAGACATTAATTGTACAAGGAGGAGTCAGACTATGTATGGTATTTCCGTGAACCCTTTGTCACAATTACTGTAAATGCCTTCTGAAAGCTATATAATGCCTGGACCAAGAGGTGTGTCTTTGGTAAGTCCTTGGGTGACATTCTGTGTGTTACTCCAACAGCTTACCCAGACAAAACTGTTATGTTGTATTATGTATGAATAAATTGCCTGACTATTACTAAAGGTTTTCCTTTACTGAGTTTTGTCTTACACGAGGTCAAAATGGTACTACTAAAAATACCATCATATGGTGACCCGCCGACTGTGATCCAGTTTTTTCCAGTCATTTTTTTTCAGGCAATGGAGGGCTCCAGGCTGTGTGCTATAAATACCATCACCTTACACAATTTCTCACCAGAACTGGTGCTGACCTTGAGATGATAATGAGCTTTCAGCTGTGAGAGTTTTAGCTGAATATCTAGAAGATTGCAGGTTGCCCGTGTCTGATTTAAACACAACTTAACGGACATTAAATTACATTAAAGCAATAGTGTGTATAGAACACAGGTATTTGAAATTGTCTTAACAGTATGTTGAAAACACACTAGATTTATCTGTACTTTTTCATAGAAGTCTCTGAAGATTCGGTTCAAAAGCAACTGGATCTGAATTTCCCCTATAAACAGTTAGAAAGGCCTTACATATACAAAGCTCAATCTAAGTCATATGCACCTTTATTTTTGTATCCCAAATGCATTCCAAGAAGCTTCACCTGACTCCGTATTAATTATTTATTTCAACTGATATGCACGCTATATTCTCCAATGCTCATGTTTACATTCCCCAAATCTATTGCACCGTGGCAGCAATATCCAGTTTAATGAAGTGCTTCATAAACATGAACCACAGTCTCAGTATTTACAGATTGTTATGCCTTCCACGCATAAACCCACAATAACTTTCCTTAAATTACAACCCAACTGCAGCCTTCGTGTCGATGGTCTGTCCCATCCTAGTGAGCGTGAACCCCATTCACGCAATCAAAATGGAGCAGTGGGCTGACCAATAATGGGCTGAGTGTATTGGCCACACTTCTAAAGGGTGCTCGGACCCTTGGGCCAGTGTGTGGCCAACATTGCATTGGAATTGTATTGTGGTCGGCAGATTTACCTGATTTATCTGTAAATGTTTTATTTGATCTGCTGAAGGTGTGAGCATTTCCGTTCCTTACTCCACGAAAGTGAAGAAGAAATCATTGAAATGAATCAGTTTTCCTACCCAGTATACCGTGCCTTCCTGGAGTTCTTGTACACAGATAACATCAGTATCTCTCCTGAGGATGCTATTGGTAAGCAGAAATATGGAAACCCCTAACAAGTTAAAAGTGGCTCAGAACTAATGACTGTAACGGTGGGTAATCAGTGCTAGGAACTGGTGATTGTCAGCCCTGAAAAAATATGACAGAAGCCTTCCATTTATACTAGTTGCCGGAGTGACAGATAAACATTGCACTATATGTACTAATGGGGTCGTTTTGTTCTATATTTTAGCATTATAGGCTGGTTTATTCTTACTGGGTCTTTCCTAATCTGCCTACTCTTATTCTTTCCTATCCAGCTTGCAGTTTAAAGTGCTGTCTAGTACCTAAAGATATTAGGGCTCTTTTATAAACACTGGGCAAATTTGCACCTGGGCAGGAACTCATAGCAACCAATCAGTGATTAGCTTTTTTTGGTTAGCTGCAAGTAGAACAGTGAAAGTAAACATCTGATTGGTTGCCATGGGTTACTACCGAGGTACAAATTTTCCCAGTGTTGATAACTGACCCCCATTGTGTGTATACAAAGTGATTATCTCTGTGGAGATCACCTCTGGGTCCAAAATGAAGGATTTTGGGCATTTATTCAAATTAGACACATCCATGTAATGTTGGGAGTTACTGTAGGGTCCAGGTATGTTTCCTTTACATGGTACAATGGTCATTTCAATTAACAGAGAGTTGTATTTTGTATCCTGATACTTTGGGAAGGTTTTGCCTGGAAAAAAAAAGTTTTTTTCTGCATCTTGTATGACTCTTTAGAAATTGAAGTGTGGAAATGATTTAAATTCAATCCCAGCCCTGTTGCATTTTCCCTCAGTTAAGCCATATTGCTACATGTAAAGTGTTTTTGCATTAATATTTATCTACTGGCATCTTTATACACACTTGGGGGATTAATATGGGGTGGGTTTTCTTGATAAAGACCTCAAACATCAGCTCAATAAGAACACTGTGTCTGTATGAATGAATCGGGCTACATATACACACACAAGCACACTTGCTAACTTCTCATCATGTTTCTGTGTGCAGGTCTACTGGAGCTTGCGACGATATACAGAGAAAACAGACTCAAGCAACTGTGCCAGCAAACTATCAAACAAGGGATCTGTGAGGAGAATGCAGTTGTGCTGCTCTCGGCTGCAGTTAAGTATGATGCTCAGGTATAAACCTATATACATTCTTACACAGAATAGTATTCACAATGAAATTAAACCTCATATCTATATATATATTAACATAATTTTAAACATTTATTAAAGGTAAACTATACCCCCCTGAATAATGTAGTTCTATATAAAAAGATATTACATAAAACAGCTCATGTGTAAAACCCTGCTTCATGTAAATAAACCATTTTCATAATAATATACATTTTTTAGTAGTATGTGCCATTGGGTAATCATAAATAGAAAACTGCCATTTAAAAAAATAAGTGCCGCCCCCTGGGATCGTAGGATTCACGGTACAGACAAACAAACCATACATGTAAGGTCACATGAGCCAATTAACAGACAGAGTTGTGTCTTTTGCTTCCTCACTTCTTCCTGTTACAGTTAGAGTTGTAGTATTTCTGGTCAGGTGATCTCTGAGGCAGCACAGATAGAGTCACAAAATGGTGGCTCAAGGCAAGAGATGTAAAAGGGCAATATTTACTTAAATATACAGTATATTCCAGTTTAGTAAGATTCTTTAATATGCCACTTAATTTGATATAAACTCTCTGTTGCTCATATATTCATTTTGGGGTATAGTTTTTCTTTAATATTTGATAACAGCTACCTAATGGCATGAACAGAGTGTATTTTATTTGTATTAGGGACAAGTTTACCACCTATAAAGGACAGTAGCTCACATGCAGCTCATGCTTTTCCAGGTTCCTCTGGTTCTGCCTGTTTCTTCCTCTTTGCTCAGAGTGAGGGGCTTGTGCAGGGCCCCGGGGGCCAGAGTGCTCATCCTCTTAATTCAAATAATATGCTCCTGTGTCTGGAGAAACAAATTGCAAGAAATATTCAATACCAAAACTAATAGAAATATTTCACCTACAATATAGGCAAAATATGAGTAAAATCAGTGTGTATTGGGAATGGTCACATCAGCTTAGCTGAGGTTGCCAAATGAGTGACTTTCTTGCTTAATTTTGTCATGTGATGGACAAATCAGGCTGATCCAGTAGTTCTGCATCTAAGCTAATAATTGGATCACTTAAAGGGGACCTGTCACCTTAAGAATTAAAATCCAAATGCTATTTTATGATACATATTGCACATGTACATATTGCATTGTGGTGCCATGGTTTTAATGTTTAATTTACATGTAACCAGAACTTTGTTTCCAGGATCTAGAAGAATATTGCTTCAGATTTTGTGTAAACCACATGACAGTGGTGACCCAGACGGACGCCTTTGCTGAGATGGACAGTGACCTTCTGAAGAACTTTATCAATAAAGCAAGTAAAGCCGGAGCATTTAAGAACTGACTGCGCTCTCGAATGAACTGGTACATCCCCTCTTTATATTGCTCTGCTCCATCCTCACCTGCCCTTGCCTTTTTCTTTTAACAAAGCACAATTATTGTTTCATTATTATTTGATGTATGTGAAATTGTGTCATAAAAGGATATTTAAATGAACAAAGTTCTGTCTGTTTGTACTAGAGATTGTAGCAAGAATAATGGCCTTTTCAGTTGGAAGTGTAAGAAACTTGTGTTTTGGGGGTTGGCAAATCTTGTATTAAATTTGCAGAAGGAAAAATAGCTTGAAAATAATTTTTTTTGTTTCTCAGTTTTCTACTCCTACTGGTTTGGCTGCTGTGTGCTTTCAAAGCATGATATTCCCAGTGTCTTCTGTGTTCAGTCTGGGAAATCTGCTGTTTGTTTGGGAATGGCCTGAGGGTTGGGGTACAGGAATCGGGAGGGATTTGTATATATAGGCATTTATTATGATACCCAGGGAGCATTTATACAGGTTACGCAGACCTAGAACAAATGCACATTGTGTAACGAGGAGTTCAATTAGTGAGGTCATTTATTCTGTGAAAAAACTGGTATCAATTACGGCCCTTATTTAAGGAAGGAAGGAGCAAATGTTGTGCATGCTGGTTATAGTGCATTTCTCTCTGAAAATCTGAGTAAAATGGGTTGTTCCAGACATTGTTCAGAAGAACAGAGTACTTTGATTAAAAAGTTGATTGGAGAGGGGAAAACATATAATAAGTGCAGAAAATGATCTCAAATGCCTTAAAAATGCAAGCAAAGCCGAAAGATGTGGAAGAAAACAGAAAATGACCATTCGAATGGATAGAAGAATCGCCAAAATGGCAAAGACTCGGCCAGTGATCAACTCCAGGAAGATCAAAGAAGGTGTAAAGTTACCTGTGATACTGTTACAATTATGTGAAGCCAAACTATCGGCAAGAAGCCCCGCAAAGTCCCATTGTTGAAAAAAATACATGCTGAAGAGCTTACAATTTGCCAAAGATCACATTGACTGGCTGCAGACAGTTTGTCAGACGACCCCCAAACACTGAATTCAAGGCACAATACAGCGTGAAGACAGTGAAACATGGTGGCACAAGCATCATGATATGGGGATGTTTCTCATACTATGGTGTTGGGCCTATTTATCACATACCAGGGATCATGGATCAGTTTCAATACATTAAAATACTTGAAGAGGTCATGTTGCCTTATGCCAAAGAGAAAATGTCCTTGAAATGGGGGTTTCAACAAGACAACGACCCAAAACACACCAGTAAATGAGCAACATCTTGGTTCCAGACCAACAAGATTGACATTATGGAGTGACCAGCCCAATCCCAGGACCTTAATCCAATAGAAAACTTGTGGGGTGACATCAGAAATGGTGTTTCTGAGGCAAAAGCAAGAAATGCAGAAGAATTGTGGAATGTAACAGGTGAGAAGTTGGTGGACTCCATGTAACACAGATGTGCAGCAGTTCTCAGAAACACTGATTATACAACTAAATATTAGTTCAGTCATTCAAAGGAAAGCAAAATCATGAAACATTTTTCAGTTTATACAGTGAATGTTTGAGTTGTAAAGAAGAATGCAGACACTGCTATTTTTTGGAACAGCCTAATATTCAATTTTCTTCACTTTCTATAAAGAAATAACACAAATTTGATAAATGTTTCTTCATGTTTTGTTTTGGAATATAATGTGCAGTGTTCCCAATACATTTGTGTGTATGGAAATAAAAGCTATTATAAGGGTTTTGAGCTTTATTTGCGGTTTTAAACACACTTATTAATCTGAACACAACACCGATGGCCTCACTGGCATTATATACAGAGGTGGAGTATCTTTCTTTACTCTCAGTACAGGCGTTTTGGACTGATCTTGCCAAATGCAGCTACTGATACATCTCTTCAAAGTACTGGAACTGTGATTAACATTCATCGTCCATGAAACATTCTTTATTGCAGCCCTGGAATCCAGCCTGTGACGCACACAATTCATTGCATTGGAAATGGCAGTGACTTATATAAAAAAGAAACAGCAGTAAAGTAAATGATATAAGTCTGATAATCTGCCCTTACACCTCCTGGTTAATAACAGCACTTGCTTCACTGCCCTTTGTGGCCGCTGCTTCCTGATACAATTTGTCACAGACCAGACCTTCTTATTCTCTTTGTGACTCACTAATGTCACTTGTGTTTTTGTGGTGAAACCTCCAGCTCTCTGCTCCTCCTCATCATCATCATCATGTCTGACACGGACAATTCCCAGCCATGTCTTTATTATTCTGCTGCCTTTAACTCTCACTCTATTCCTGCGTGTGTCACGCACTATTCTTGTGCTTCTTACCTTTAGATCAGCTCTCCTATTGATCGTTGTATGGATGGATATTCACTTCTTGGAGGGGAGAGGAACCCCCCTGATATATCTGATGTCAAGTGCAGAAGTTGCCCCCACCTAGAAAATTGTCAATAAAATAAGCATTTATTCCAATAAGAAGTGAAGGCTGAGTGGGCTGATATGTTAGTTTCACTTAGGAGCATATTTATCGAGGGTTGAATTTCGAATTGAAAAAAGCTTTGAAATTTGAATTCAAAAAGACCAACCGAAAATTACGTTTTTTTTGGTCGAATAGGTCAGTTTTCGATTGAATAAGTCCTTATTCGGGCAAATTCAAATTGTATGAATCGAAGGAATAGCGAATTCGATTCCCTCAAAAAAACTTTGATTTTTCAATGTCCACCAATTGACTCCAAGTAGGTTCTAGGAGGTCCCCATTAGGCTAAAACAGCAATTCGGCAGGTTTTAGATGTACATGATAAATTTTCGATATAATTTTTTTCAAATCAAATTTGGACTATTCCCTAGTCGAAATACACAAATAGTAGCTTGAAATTCGAATTTTTTCATTCGAAAATTCACCTCGACCTTTAATTAAAGTGTCTTCTAGAAATCTGTCTAATACCCTGTGAACCTGCAGGATTGACCGGCTTTGTGAGATGAACGAGCCCCGCTGGGGAGTTTTTCTTTTTATTCAGGCGCTTTATACCTTCAACTTTGAAGCTTGCTGCATTTTATGCTTTGGCTTCCCAACTCTGATAAAGTCATCAATTATTTTTAATGAAAAATAGTTATTTTTTGACAATAGTTTCTCTTTAGGAATAAGAGGAGCTTTTGGGTTTGGGAGTCAAAGAGCCTTTTTGTATCTCCTAAGAGATAAAAGCAAATAATAAAGCAAAGGGTAAACTTGTTGGGGGGCATGAACTGGGGGTTCCAGTTGTCATTCAGTTGTTGGCTAAACTATCAGATAATCACAGTTGGGCTCAGCATGTTGGGGGTGAAGTAGGTGCAGATCTGTCGGACGCTCATCTGGGGATTGGGCCAAACAAGCGGATCTTCTAATGAGGGGCCAGATTTCCTTGTCACATCAGAGGACTTAAAGTAAGTGCAACATTAGCTCACTGGTAAAACTGCAATTTATAAGGGACACTTACGCTGTGTAACTTGCGTGTTATGTATTTTACTTTTAAATATTTTAAGTTTTATTGTACATTCTGGTTAAAACAAACAGCCTTGCATGTTCTGTGTCACCAGGAGACACTTAATCATAGCTGTGGGTTGGATAGAACAGCAACAACGTTAACTTACTGATGCTGGAAGCGCCTCTGGACATTAATCTCTCTTCTGACATTTTTTTTTTAGCAAAATCTGATTTTGTTTTTCAGATTTTTTTTTTTAAAGGAAACTATCACAGCCAAAATCAAACACATATTAACAATCTGATCAGTTCAACCTAAATATGTTCCATATATAGTTTTTTGGGAAAAAAAACTGCAGGTTTGAAAAAAAAAAAAAAATCCCTTACTTTGTCAAATGGGTTCTTTCACTGAGGGAGTCTATACTGAGACTATAACATGCAAATTTCAGGAGCATGCTCAGATTGTACCATTGCCTTCAGTATTCTACCCAGAATGCCTTGTTTTAGTAAACTCCTCCATTAGAAGTATCAGGAGATTTCCCTATCTTGTCCCCTGCTGGTGATGTCATTATGCAAATGAAGAGCACACACTAACTTCCAGCAGGTGGCAGCACTACTGAACAGCAGCTAACACACAGGTTTGGCTGATTTGAAAATAGCTTAGAAGGGTTGATAAGCAACCAAGGAATTTCAACTGAGCATGTGCGAGATTTCAGAGCTGGGAAGATGTAGGTATGAGGAGCCAGTGAAATCCAAGATGCCTCCCTCAGCTAGAACTGCAGGGGAGATAGGGGAGATCTTGCAGAATCCCCAGCAAGTAAAGTCTGATGCCCCATTTTGCAGCCAGACTATTCCGGACAGGACAATTTAGGTTTCTGTTCCAATGAGCCATTTATATGGAGCTGGTGTTCCTGGGCTGCTGATATAACACAGGCACTGGCATGTTACAATTTCAGCTCCTCCTTGTTTCACACAATAAACTTGTTGGGCCGCTTGTGTCGTCTCATCCTCCCAGTGTTCTGTACTCACAGTAATTTGTAACAATGGCTTCCAATTCCACTGACCCGGCAGTAAATCAGATGGTCTGTCACTCACATTTTCTCTCTTCCCAGGTGGGAATAAACAGGGAATTGTGCAGCGACTTCCATTGAAAAATAGATTTTTGTACTTACCGTTAAATCCTTTTCTCTTGTCCTACATTGGGGGACACAGGCACCATGGGGACACAGGCACCATGGGGATGAAGATCCTGTTGCTTGGAGAAAGGACACTAAAAGGTTAAAGTGGCTCCTCCTCCTCCTGCTCTGGGCTTCATCCCCGCCTACCTCCTCAATCCTCAGTTTTCTGACCGAAGAAGAGATGACGAGCCCTACCAATTGCCCATGTGAAGAGAAGGAGCTCCTCCCCAATGCAAGCTAAGCACGGTATGAAGCACCTGCTGTTTGAAATTGTTGCTATTTGAACAACAAAAATTATATAAGATATTACCTGATCAATATTAACGAACTAATACAGGGAGGGAAGGCCTGTGTCCCCCAATGTAGGACAAGAGAAAAGGATTTAACGGTAAGTACAAAAATCTATTTTTCTCTTGCCTAGATTGGGGGACACAGGCACCATGGGGACGTCCCAAAGCTACCATGAGGGCGGGACTTTTTACCCCTAGTGTTCAGGGAATAACCACCTGCAACACTTTCCTGCCGAAGCTCGCTTCGGCTGAGGCGATGCATGCACCTTGTAGAATTTGGAAAAGGTGTGTGTGGATGACCACACTGCAGCCCTACAGACCTGTTCTGCTGAAGCCTGGAGGCGAACCACCCAAGAAGTGCTGAGTGAAGAAGTAGAATGAGCTGAACCTGGAAGGGTGTGGTCTTACCTCGTACCTCACAGGCCTTCAAGATTGTTGACCTAATCCATCTTGCATTGGTGGCCTTAGATACCTTAAGGCTTTTCCGTGGTCCTTCTGGTAAGACAAAGAGGTTGTCTAGCTTCCTTCTACTCTTGGTAGCCCTGGTGTATGTTCTGAGAGAACGAACCACATCTACATATGTAACTGTTCCAAATATGTCTTTTGTTCAGGACAAAATGAAGAAACCACCAGGTCCTGGTTAAGATGGAACTCCTTAGGAAGAATCCTAGGTAGGTCTCAACACCGCCTTGTCCTTGTAAAAAATCAAAAATGGTGGACGACAAGATAGAGCTGCTAGTTCTGAAACTAGTCTAGCCAAAGTGATGGCTAATAGAAAACTACCTGAAAAGTCAGCAGAGTTAATGGAATCGAGCCAATGGCTCGAACGGTTGCTCCTGCAATACAGAAGGTACCATATTGCGATCCCAGGGAGGGATTGTATGACGGTATGGCGGTATCATCCTCAATGCTCCCTGTAGGAAGGTCTTGATGTTGGGCAGCATTGCAAGCTGCTGCTGCTGAAAAAGGATAGATAAGGCTGATACCTGAACATTCAGTGAGCTGAGTGCCAGCCCTTATTTCTAAACCCTCCTGAAGGAATAACAATAGGCTACTTTCGTCCCAGGACTGTGGGTCTTTGGCTTTAGATTTACACCAGGATATGAATGTCCTCCATACCCTGTGGTAGATGCGTGCGAAGACGGGCTTTCTGGCCCTTAGTAAGGTCGGTATGGCCTTTTTGGAACTCCTGATCTGGCTAGGATTATGGCTTCAAGTGTCATGCCGTTAAATCCAGCCATGGTGAACTCAGGTGGAGGATCAGTCCCTGAGATAACAGATCCATTCTGTCTGGAAGGTGGAATGGTGCGTCCACTGATGAACTTATGAGCTCTTCGAACCAAGTGTGGTGTGGCCAGTAGGGTGCCACTACAACTGTTTCTACCCTTCTTGATTACACTTGGCAGAAGTGCCAGTGGTGGGAAGACATATGCTAGGTGAAACTGCCACGGAACCACCAGTGTGTCCATGCTAGGGCCAGAGGGTCATTGCTTCTTGTGAAGAACCTCGTAAGCTTGTTGTTGTACCTGGATGCCATTAAGTCTACTTCCGGAGTGCCCCACCTTGCCAGAATCAGTTGAAAAAACCTCTGGGTGTAGGCTCCACTCTCCCTGATCTAAGGTCTCTCGGCTGAGAAAATCTGCTATCCAGTTGCCCACTCCAGGGATATGAACTGCGGAGATAGCTGGTTACCGTGTTTTACACCCACAGAAGAATTTGCTGTGCCTCTGCGAGGGCAGCTTGACTCCTTGTGCCTCCTTGGTGGTTGATGTAAGCCAACGCTGTCACATTGCCTGACTGTATTCTTACAGGTAGATCTTGAAGTCTGCCTGACCATTGGAGCAATGACAGGTAGATTGCTCTTAATTCCAGGATGTTGATGGGGAGTAGTTCTTTCTGTGACCAACGTCCCTGTACGGTTAGGTCTCCCAATACTTCTCCCCAACCTTGTAGACTGGCAACTGTTGTGATGACTGTCCACTGGTGATTGGGGAAGGGTTTTCCTGACGGAAGTGTAGTTGGTCAAAGCCACCAACTGATAGAGGTTCAAACTAGATCTGATAGGGGAATCCTGCAGTTTAGGTTCGCTCAGTTCCTCCTCTGGTGTTGGAGTAAGGCTCTGCATGGCTCTGGTGTGGAGCTGCGCATATGGAATCGCAGGATGACACTATAGTCCCTAGCACTCTCATGGCAACCTTAAAGGAACCTGATCCATTTTTTGCAGAGATGGCAGGAGCCCCTGCATGGAGGTGATCTTGGATTGGGGAAGGAAGGCTCTTCCCAATGAAGAATTTAGATCAAGCCCTAAATATTCAGTACTCTGGAAGGTATGAATCGAGAATTTTGGAAGTTTATCTGCCAACCTAACAGCATTAGTGTCTGGAGATGAGTTGTGGCCAGTGCCATGGAACGGGCCTTTACCAGTTGGTCGTCCAGGTATGGTACGACACTCACTCCCTGCAGTCGCAGGTCCTCTAGAGCCGCAGCCATGACCTTTGTGAATAGCCTTTGCGCGGAGGATAGTCTGAAGGGGAGTGCCAGGGATTGCCAATGTTCTCCTGCCACTGAAAAGTGAAGGACCCAGTGGTGGTTGGGATGTATGGGGACATGCAGGTATGCCTCTTTGATGTCGATCACCGCCCTGAAATCCTCTGTGTCCAGGGACATTAGGACTGACTGGATGGATTCCATCTTGAAGTGGTGCTTCTTTACATGGTCGTTTAGTGCCTTTAGTCTAGCACCAGGTGAAAAGATCCATCCTTTTTGGGTACTATAAACAGGTTTAAGTAGAAACCGAAGCCCCTTTTACCTTTGAGGGACCGCCATACTACCGCGGAGGCAGTCGGCGTTTGGAACCCCATGGAAAGCTGAGTGCCTGGGTTCTGTGGTAGGGAGCCTTGAGATGGAAAATCACCTCGGAGGTAGCTGAGCGAATTCTATGAGATAGAAATGATCTGTAGGACCCAGGGTTCCAGTACTCTATGCCGTCACACCTCCCGAAAGTGACTTAAGCGTCCGCCAAAGGGTTTAGCTTTCAGGGGTGGGCACCTCCTCATGCGGAGGCTGTTTTGTCCCGTGCGGGCTTAGGTGCTGCTCTGCTTCCTGACCAAGACGTGCTCTGCCTTGACTGGAATCTGGGGCGGGTCGGAGCTTGTTGCTTTTCATGTTAGGACCTCTGGCTCTGTAGCTTGAGAATTTTCCTTCTCTGTTCAGCACCAAAAAGTTGTTTTTTTTTGTTTTTGTTTTTTGTTTTTTGTTTTTTTTTTTTTTTTTTTTTTCCCCGAGAATGGGAGACCAAGCAGAGACCACTTCAAGGTAAGATCTGTTGACCAGTTTTTTAGCCAAAGGAAACATCTGGCTGCAATGGATTATGCCGAAGCCCATGTGACGAGCTTAGCCGCGTCCAGGACTGCTACGCAAATTTATATATTTGTGTCCGCTATCGGAGCTAGAAAGAGGTTGGGCCACCTGTTCCACCCAAACTTCCATTGACCTGGATACCCATGGGGTGGCAATAATAGGTCGGAGAGTTCTGCCTGCTGCTGTAAAAATCGACTTGCAGAAACCCTCAAGACGTTTGTTGATAGGATCGTTAAAGGAATCCGCATCGACTACTGGAATGGTGGTGGTCATTGACAATTTAGAGACGGGTGGGTCCACTGCTGGGGGTGAAGACCAAGGTCTGTAAAGTAAAAGGATAAGTTTGAGTAAAGCGATGGAAAATTGGACTCTATGGTCTGGCGTTTTCCATTGTGCTTTAACAATGTCGCCCAGCTGTTCATAGGCTGGAAAGACACAAGAAGACTTCTTTTGCCTCTTGAAAATGTTATTGGTTTGCTAAAGGTGGGGTGTGCCTGAATCAGGCTCTCGACCTCTCATTGTGATCTAGGGGTATCCTGATCCTATTCATCTGCGGATAGGATCTGTCCCTCTTCCCAATGCCTCTTCCTGTTCATCAGGCAAAACAGGTGGGGAAAGGGGAGGTCGCTTTGTGACCGACTGCTGAGTGACCGGTCTGTGAGGCTCTGTAGATAGGTGCTGTAGGACGGTATCTAGAGTCTCTGGAATTCTGGCTAGGTTTTGTAACCCGCTAGAGATAGAGCGCACACCATTCAGAATCCAAGCTCGTTTGATTAGCCGTAGCTGTCGCAGAGCTGGCTGGTAGGGCTGTGTGGGATTGTAATTGTGCAGTGACTGCTGCAGTCTTACAGGCTTCACATATTGGCTCAGCCAAAACACTAGCAAATTTAGGTCTGCAAGTAGCCCATGCCAAATACTAAATTGCATTGGTGGTACATGCAGTTGCCTGCTTGGGAAGGGACTGGTCATCTGCCCTGCCCGTCATGGCTATACTATGTAGTGCAACCCAGTAAGTAAGATATTGGGGAATATTAGGAGAGTCCAGAGGAGTGAACCACTTCTCCCTTAGAGTGCAATCTGTGGAGACAGAGGGAAGTAGTGAAAAATCCCACAGTAGGTCCCATAGAGAGAGGGAAGTGTTAATCCCCTAGAGAAAGAGTAAGGGAAGTGTAACTACCTATTCACCAAGGTAGGAAGGAATGGTACCTTGTTCTTCTCTGTGAGAGACAGTGAGGCTGGAAACGCTCAGTACTGGAGAGAGAGATGCGGATCCAAAATGGCTGCCAGAGAGGTTTCCCGGGCTTTGGTATGGTACCTTAGTAAGATGGCGCCCGTGAGGCGCGTGTGCAGCGACTCGTGCACAATGAAATAGACGCATCGCCAGATGGTGGCGCGAAAGATCGCTGGGAATGGCACTGAGTTACCAATGCGGGGACTACTTTTAGTGCTGTTGTCCCATTATGATCTACATATATAAAAGCACTAAATGCCTAGGAAAATCTGAAAAAGTATATGGCTTTCTGCAGAGCTGACAGGCAGCATGTAATGGGGGGAGGGAGGAGGGAATTGACTTACCTCCTTGTGCCAGCCAGGAATGCTCAATAAAAGATATACCCTCCGTCGTGGCTACTGGTGCAGCCTCCGGAGAGCGGGAACCAATGCCCAGGGTAGTGTGGGGGGGGAGCTCCCCAGCCTGCAGCCTCCGTAGAGCGGGAAGGCTATAGAGCATCTTCAGATCAGAAGTCCTTGGCTGGAGGGGTTCTGGAAGAGAAACACTGACCCCTAGTAGTGGCATGATACTGAATAAATCTGTACCATTGCTCCCAGCCACGAAGTGTCCATCCTCCTTCTGAGGACACTAAAAGAAAACTGGGGATTGAGGAGGTAGGCGGGGATGAAGCCCAGAGCAGGAGGAGGAGGAGCCACTTTAACCTTTTAGTGTCCTTTCTCCAAGCAACAGGATCTTCATCCCCATGGTGCCTGTGTCCCCATGGTGCCTGTGTCCCCCAATCTAGGCAAGAGAAACATTCATTTTTGCTTTCAAATATAGAATCTGGTCTAGGGCTGCTGGGGAATATCATGGCAAATGGTTGGGTATGAGACTGGGGTTGCTGCCTTTTCCATTAAACAGAAATGAAATGGAATCATTCTGTGGATTATTTGTTTAGTTCTTAGTGAAATGGCGACTACTGTGACCTCTAGTCCATCATTATCCCTGCCCAATGGGCCCTATTCCCTTCTCATATTTAGTGTTCTCTCCAGAATCTCAACTCTCCTGATCTCATCATAAGCAGGGCCTGTGATATATTGGTACATGTATGGTGCTGTGCCAGATCAGATGCCAATCAGATTGCCCAGCCCTGCAGTGTTTGTGGAGAAGTACATGCAGCAGCCTATGGAGTGCAGTCATTTCTAGGATTATTCTGCTCCTTTCGTTATGGTCAGTATGAAAGCAGCATTCTTCTTCCTGCAGGCTATAGGGCTCCTCTCTAACCCTGTGTGTCTCTCTCTCGCTCCATGGTGTGTGTCTCTCTCTCTCCATGGTGTATGTGTGTGAGTGCTCATGTCTGTGAGTCTGTGCTGTTGTCATTCCATGCGCTCGCTAACGTGTTCTCACCAGAGGAAGCCTTGCCTGAGGGTGGGTTTCTCTGCAGACAGAACGTGCAAGAGTCTAGTCTCGCATAGCAGTGCAGCAACAAAGCTTCTCATATATCTAATGCTCTGCTTGTTCTGCCCCCACTTCCTGCAGCTCAGCACTCCGGTTACCTGACCGTATATATGTGCCTTTCTCTTTGTTACTGCACAGAATACAAGTGTGAACATACTAAGTGAGATGGGGGGGGTGTGGGTGTATAGAAGTGTTTTTGGGGGTGACACATTGCTGTATATGGAGTGCATATACTTTAGTGACTATATTGGTTTATAAATGGTTGTTTTGGGAGTGGCAAATTGATATGTATGGGTGTAATGCGGAAAGCATGTGAGAGGATATGGGTGGTATGGGTGTGCCAAATGGATATATATGGTTGAGGGTGGCAAATGGGTGTTATGGGAAAGGTGTGTTAATGTGTCATACAGTTGTTTTCAGAATAATAGCAGTGTGTTTAAAGGACAAGGAAAGTCTAAAATAGAATAAGGCTAGAAATGCTGTATTTTGTATACTAAACATAAGCATGAACTTACTGCACCACAAAGCCTAATCAAACAAATGATTTATGCTTTTAAAGTTGGCCACAGGGGGTCATGATCTTGTAACTTTGTTAATCATCTTTGCCTGACCCTGACGCTGCACATGCTCAGTGTGGTCTGGGCTACTTAGGGATCATCATAAACAAAGCTGCTTGAACTCTGCATGGCTGGGAAGTAAGACGAGGGCTCCCCCTGCTGTTCATACGTATGATTGTTTCCCTGCTCAGCAGTTAGGGACCATCTGACAATTCCTATCCACAGCAGTAAATGAAGGGAGAATTTCACTACATACAGTCAGGTTTCTTTTGAAAAAGGGTACACATTTTTTAATTAAAGTATATTGGAGATAGGTTTCTTTTTCATTAAAGAAAGTAAAAAAGGGATTTTATTTTTTTGCCTTTCCTTGTCCTTTAAAAAGTGATATTCCAAATCAAACATGAAGAGACATTTATCAAATTTGTGTTATTCCTTTACAGAAAGTGAAGGAAAGGGAATATTAGGCTGTTCCAAAAAATATGGATCAGTTTCAATACATCAAAATACTTGAATTGGTCATGTTGCCTTATGCCAAAAAGGAAATGCCCTTGAAATGGGGGGTTTCAACAAGACGACCCCAAACACACCAGTAAATGAGCAACATCTTGGTTCTAGACCAACAAGATTGACATTATGGAGTGACCAGTCCAATCCCAGGACATTAATCCAATAGAAAACTTGTGGGGTGACATCAAAAATGCTGTTTCTGAGGCAAAAGCAAGAAATGCAGAATTGTGGAATGTAACAGGTGCCAGAAGTTGGTGGACTGTAGAAAGTAATCACGTGCACACCCGGGCTCTTCGGATTAGATTTTGCCTGGTGCACAGACCTTAAGGAAGACGGCACTCCCAAAAACTTAGTAGCAAAAAACTAGAACCAGCACACAGAGCGAATTCAAACAGGGCACAAGCCCCTTGTGCGTTTATTATGTCACAGCGTTTCGGGGGCGTTCCCCCTTCATCAGGTGAGAAGTTGTTGGACTCCATGTAACACAGATGTGCAGCAGTTCTCAGAAACACTGTTTATACAACTAAATATTAGTTCAGTCATTCAAAGGAAAGCAAAATCTTGAAACATTTTTCAGTTTATACAGTGAATGTTTGAGTCTGTAAAGAAGAATGCAGACACTGCTATTTTTTGGAACAGCCTAATATTCCCTTTCTGTAAAGGAATAACACTAATTTGATCGTTTTGATTTGGAACAGAATGTGCAGTGTTCCCAATGCATTTGTGTGTATGGAAATAAAAGATATTATAAGGATTTTTTTACACTGCTATTATTCTGAACACAAATGTACATCTAAGTTCTCAAACAACTGTCAGTTTGCTTTATTCATTCCTGTTGCTGCTGGGTGATATTCATCCCTTGGAATTGAATGTAGATTTATTTAATGTTAAAGAGCACAAATAGGAGAGGCCTGAAGTAGATGAAGCACCAAGACTAATTGGCACAAAAGTACAGAGAGAAGCGGCGTGGCTTGGAGTGTGAGAAGGCGACAACAAGCAGGTTTGAAGCTGTTGGGGGACCAGCCCAGACACGACTACAGACATCTGTGTATTTAGTCACTATGAGTCTCTTTATGGGAATTTTCCATGTTTTGCATGAGTGAGGATGGGAGGTTTCTCCATACAAGTAGTCTGTAGTGTATGGATAATGTGACAGTTAGGGCACACCAGCTCCTTGGATTGCTGCTCTTGATGTCACTGATAATCCATTGGTTCTCTCCGCCTGCACTTCATGACTCACTCCACATCTGTGCTCCTGTTTTGTCCAAGAACCCAAACTCACAGAACTTTCCCAAGATGCTCTGCAGGGACTGGTGTAATTGATGAACCATGTGTGAAAGTGCTGTGTAATATGTTGGTGCTAAATACATCAGTTACATTTCTAAGCCATTAAAATATAAGTTTAAGATAAAGTTGTCCTTTATCCCTGTGAGCAGCAGAAGCGAGCGTAACTGCCACCATGTGGTTTTTCCCATGCAGGAAAGAAAAAATGAACTGTAGAAACTGTCAGTTAAGCCAAGTAAGTGTTAAACAGTCTGGCAGTGATGTGGCTACTTGAGTGTGTAACATTGCTCCTGGCAGTGAGTCGCGGCACAAACACTCTCTTGTTGGACAAGTCCCTTGCCATAAAGCCAGGGCAACAACAACTCAAATGATTCGGTGCCTAGTACCCGTTTGCAAACAATATTAATGTGGGGAAAGCCACAACCTGGACTCAGAGAAATACTATTAAAAAATGCTCCAGTGACAACCTGTGTCTCACCCTGGATTTTGTTCTTTGATTTTGGTTTGTTGCTTGATTCACTGTGATGTCCTTTTGGTAAAATGCACAACTGAATGTGTTCAAACCAATGAAACCCAATAAAATAGAAGTTACAGAAAAGAAACGAGAGAGAGAGAGAGCCTGGCTCAACAGAGAAACAACAGACTAGGCCTTTATTGAAACCATCGTCCAACCAGAATCAGATGCAAATATTATGGTTTTACAGAAATCTGCAGTGAAAACCAAACAAAAAAAGTGGCACAGGGATGATAATAATACACAGCAGAGGGATAGAGAGGGCAGCAAGTGATTCCTGCACCGGAATAAGGAAGACATTGGGCCGCACTGTTGTAGGAATGAGTGTCGATATTTCTCCAGTTCATCAGCCTCGGCTTATACAACAACATGGAACTGAGTTCTTAAAGGAGAAGCTCACCATCACAAAATGTATTCTGTTCCAATCAGAAACCACAAATAATTACTTCTGGTTACCTCCTGGGTTTTGTACGTTATTAAATATGTCCTTCAGTTGCAGCTCAGCGAACCTGGCCAACGACATTATAGACTGTTACAATTTGATGAATAAATTGCTTTCATTTTCCTTCAGCTTTAGCTTATAGCCATAGAGCAGCTGTTCCAGTTGGATGCATTCGTTTGTGGCAAAGCATAGGGGCCGATTCACTAAATTCGAGTGAAGGATTCGAAGTAAAAAAAACTTCGAATTTCAAAGTATTTTTTCGGCTACTTCGACCTCGAAGGATTCGAACTAAAAATCGTTCGACTATTCGATAGTCGAAGTACTGTCTCTTTAAAAAAAACTTTGACCCCCTACTTCGGCAGCTAAAAGCTACCGAAGTCAATGTTAGCCTATGAGGAAGGTCCCCATAGGCTTTCCTAAGTTTTTTTGATCGAAGGATATTCCTTCAATCGTTGGATTAAAATCCTTCGAATCGTTCGATTTGAAGGATTTTATCGTTCTATCAAAGGAATAATCCTTCGATCGTACGATCGCAGTATTTGCGCTAAATCCTTCGACTTTGATATTCAAAGTCGAAGGATTTTAATTCCTAGTCGAATATCGAGGGTTAATTAACCCTCGATATTCGACCCTTAGTGAATCAGCCCCTTAAAGTCAGGGAGTAGCATAGGAGTTTGGTTAAGTAATTGGTGTGTTGTAGTATTGCAAAGCAAATACATTTTGTGGAAGTGAAACTGCCGCCATTTTGTCTTTCCAACATAAACACGACTGTGTGGGCTACGTGTGGCCTCTCTGTATCACAAAAAACACTAAAAAAAGACTTGTGGACAGAAACACAGGAAGAAGAAAAACGTCATTTTCATTGTCACCGCAGTTTTGTCTATTCACCAATGTGACGTTACAGTGCAAATGGGCAGAACTTGATGTAAGAAGATGCATCTTATGTTAACTTGCCCTTTTCTATCCTGCTACAGTCATTATTTCCTATGCCAGACTTAATGTGACCCTCTAGAAAAGGAATGCGACTGTGGCTGCTGGGAGTTGAAGTTCCACTGGAGAGGGAAGGGCAGAAGCAGAAGCAAATGACAAGTCTGTTCTGTGCACAACTGGTTTCCTGACTAAATACTTGGGATTGTGCAGTAAATAGAAAAGCTTTTTAGAAACTGCATTTCGTCCCATGTATCTCTGTATTGTCACAAGCAAAACGCACATATTGTGTCATTACAAACATTTCAGTGTTATGGGGAAACTGCTGCCTCAGGACACAAGGCCAAACATGAGGGCAAAGCTGAACTATTAAAGGATCTTGTTGGGAGAAGTTAAAAGCACAGTAAGGAATAGTTCACACGAAGAGAGTCGCCTGGCGACTAATCGACTCTTCTTCTGGGCGACAATCTCCCCGAACTGCCTCCGCGCCTCTTCCCATCGGCTATAATGAAAAGTCGCCTACAGTAAAGTACACGCGGCGCTTCTTTTCCCGAAGTTGCCTCACGAGGAAACTTCGGAAAACGAAGCGCCGCGTGTGGTTTAGCGCAGGCGACTTTTCATTATAGCGGATGGGAAGAGGCGATTAGTTGCCAGGCGACAATCTCCCTGTGTGAACTAATCCTAAATAAAAGACTTTGTGGGGTTAAAACTGACAGTGCAGGTTATTGTGGAAGCTCATTAAAGCCACAATGGAGCCTGTATAGGATTCCTGCACACTAATCATTGCTCACGTCATTAGGAATTCTGACACTGCTAATATCATGAATGTGTAACCCAAGCACCCCTTATGTTCAACACAGTAAAAGTTTATATTACTTAACAGTGAAGCACCTTTTGATGCTTCCCTGCTCAGTTGTACTGCTTAAAGGAACAGTTCAGTGTAAAAATAAAAACTGGGTAAATAGGCTGTGCAAAATAAAAAATGTTTCTAATATAGTTAGTTAGCCAAAAATGTAATGTATAAAGTAGGGATGCACCGAATCCACTATTTTGGATTGGCTGAACCCCTGAATCCTTCTCAAAAGATTCGGCCAAAAACCGAACCGCATCTGAATTTACATATGTAAATTAGGGGTGGGAAGGGGAAAACATTTTTTACTTCCTTGTGACAAAAAGTTACGCAATTTCCCTCCCCAACCCTAATTTGCATATGCAAATTAGAATTCGGTTCGGCCAGGCATAAGGATTCGGCCAAATATGAATCCTGCTGAAAAAGGCTGGTTCGCAAACCGAATCCTGGATTCGGTGCATGCCTAGTATAAAGACTGGAGTGACTGGATGTGCAATATAATAGCCAGAACACTACTTCCTGCTTTTCAGCTCTATAACTCTGAGTTAGTCAGCGACTTGAAGGGGGGCCACATGGTACATTTCTGTTCAGTGAGTTTGCAATTGATCCTCAGCATTCAGCTCAGATTCAAAAGCAACAGATATGACCCATGTACCCCCCCCCCCTCAAGTCTCTGAGTGATTACTGTCTGGTAACCAGGGTAACCAGTCAGTGTAAACCAAGAGAGCTGAAAAGCAGGAAGTAGTGTTCTGGCTATTATGTTAGACATAAAATCACTCCAGCCTTTATATATTACATTTTTGGCTAACTAACTATATTGGAAACATTTTTTTTGCACAGCCTATTTACCCAGTTTTTATTTTTACACTGAACAATTCCTTTAATATGACAGCAGGAGATGCTTCTGTTTTGGACAAGAGATCAGGGTGCACACAGGCTACACAGTAACACAAACTGCTAATATCTTGAAATCTAAAGAATAATGTAAAATGCAAATGGTCTCAGAAGAGCAAACTTTAAAAACTTCCAGGGTTGATCCTCACCTCTGTATACACTGGCTAAGAGCACTCTGAACAATGGGACATTGATGTATATGTTTAGATAAAATGTTTTTTGTGGATTTTACCTACCATATTACATTGATGTTCCTAAGTGATTACAAATTGCTGCTTGTCAGATTGGGTGCAGTGAAACTGGAATAATGGTGGTGTGTAATATGGGACGGTGCAAGTGTAGAATGGATGTGGAAATGGGATTTTGTTCAGTAGTACGACTGCAAGTGAAACTGACAGTTGCTCCGTCTAGCTCGATAAATATGTGCACACTGAAATGTGTCACACAGAAGCTCAAGTATCAAATATCCCAAGTTCCCTCGGGAAAAATAGTGCACATCAGTTTCACCCCCTCTGAGATTCTTAAATACAACAAACAATGAAAGAACGGAAATTGTGACGTATTAAACAGATTAAAAACGTATAAAAATCTGTAATTAAAACAAAAACTGGTAAAAAAAAAAAAAAAAAAATCCATTAGAAAACAAATTCCAATAGAAAGCCATGAGGCATCTCCATTAAAAGGAACAGGAATCAGTTGGAGGGATACAGAAAATTCAGGCATAAAAATAAATGTATCAGAAAACAGCTTCACTTTTCTTCTTGTTGGGAAGATTCCAGTGATTCCTCGAGCTTTTGCTTCTGCATTCTTGTTCGTGTAGATGCTGAGGAAAGACAAATAGAATAGAAATGTCAGATGTTTGTGCTTATCAGGGTGTCCCTGGCAAATCGTTAAGACGCCAGCCATATACTTTATTCATTGGTAACTGTCAATGTACATTTAAAAGGATATACAAATGTACATTACAAGTATTACCGAAATGAACCCACAAACTATAGGATCTATAGACGGGCATAATTGGACAATTAGTGAGTGTATGAGCGAAAGGCTAATGCCACACAGACATGTCTCTCAAATCTGCAGAGTTCTGTGTCTGCACCCGGAGCCATTGCATAGGCCTGAGTACAAATTAAAGTGCTCTGATCCAATTTCCAATATTATAGTTCAGCAACTTCTTGGTAACAGGTTGACAACTTCATAATGTCCCCTGTCTAAGTAGATCAGCAATAATGGTCCATATTACAGTCAGATAAAACATTCTTTTATTTTTTTTAAAAGATCCCCCAGGTTTAGCTACAAAAGAGGAGGAACATTAAACAACATATTTTGTTCAGTGGAGGGTAAGAGGATCAAACCCAAACAACAGTTCATAGATCTTCCCAAATATGGTACAGAACCCTGTCTGAGGTGAAACTGTTCTCCTGGTATAATAAAATGTCATCTGATTAATCACCAAACTAAAGAATATCCAATATGGCTGAAATATTTTCCAACATGTGATACCCTGGGTGGTGTTCATATGAT
The DNA here is from genome assembly GCF_017654675.1 of Xenopus laevis. Classification (NCBI taxonomy): domain Eukaryota; kingdom Metazoa; phylum Chordata; class Amphibia; order Anura; family Pipidae; genus Xenopus; species Xenopus laevis. The sequence continues at coordinate 126,535,966 of NC_054374.1, read as the reverse complement.
GAAATGCCCATGTGGTAAAGTACATGTGGGTCAGACTAGCAGACCAGTCAAAAGCAGAATTAAGCAAGACAAGAGGGACATTAGGGTTACCCAAAAAGAAATTGATTCTACAGAAATAGGCACTGTGGATTTACAAGACTTGGCCCAGCCAGGCCAACTAAATGTCTGCATTTGTCCTCTGGGTTTTAGGAATGACCACCAAAATAATAACCAGCAAATGTTTCTTTAAAATCACAGGTAAGAAGTCACTGGCCCATCCAGAACTACATGGTAATTACAATGTTTCAGACAGACACTCTCTCTAGCACATGTTGGCATTTATAGCACAGACGTATAGACTAAAAGTGCACCTCTCCATGATGTATGGCTATAGACAGCTGCACAGAGGCAGCAATGTGCTGAATAATAATTGATCCTGTGTACACAACCAGCCTTGTTCCAGTTGCAGAACGGACTATTAAGCTGATGGCACACCTGAAGATTCAGGGAGACTAGTTGCAGAGCGACAAATCTCTTTTTCGGGCGACTAATATCCCTGAACTGCCTTCCCGCTGGCAAGAACATAAATCGCCGACGGGATGGCACTCGGATTGTTTCTTTTTCCGAAGTTGCCTGACGAGGAAACTTTGGCAACTTCGGAAAACCGAATCAATCCAAGTGTAATTTTACATTCAAGCCAGAAGGAAGGCATTTCGGGGAGATTAGTCGCCCGAAGAAGAGGAGATTTGTTGCTGGGCGACTAATCTCCCTGAAATCGCAACGTGTGCCACCACCCTTAGTCTGACTGGGGAATACTAGCTTATTCTGTAAATATTTATTCATCTTTAAGATTCCAAAATAAACAGAGCCTTATAAAAACGGTGGTGGTGGGGGGGGGGGGGGCTGAGGGTTGGGCTTGTTCACCTTTAAATCGACTTTTAGTATGATTGAGTATAGAGTGGTTGCAATTTTTATGATTATTAAAGAAAAAAAACAAAGGCCCATTGAAAAGTAGCATAAATGGTTTCCAGATAGTAGATTCCAGGCCTGTATGATAAAGGTAACACACACACATCCACAGGTCTTTGCATTAAAGCTGAAAATGAGTTACTTTTTGCTGATATGCATCCGTTTTAGTATAAATCCATTTATTTCCAAATACTTTTGCCCAGTAGATACTTGTAGGTACAGTGTGCTCCTTAGAGAACATACATACTTAGTCTCACAGAATACTTACTCATTTCTGCAAGCTTTTGCTGAAATTTCGATTCTCCCTGTATATGTTTGCTAAAGACAAAAATTTTAACTCATTAGAAATAGATAAACTGCAAACAATAAAACTATCAATAAATGCTAACTTTCATATAGAAATAGAATCTGATTGCCCAGAAACTGCTCAACCACTAACCTTCCATCTGCTTCATCTTGTCCGTCTGAATCAAAACGAAGCTTCTTTAGTGGCTTTGGAGTAGTACCAGTATCAGCACTTCTTTTTATTGGCCGCTCACAGCTGTTAAGCATTTGGTTAATTTTCTGAAATCTGTCAGGAGACTGAAAACAAAACAAAAAATGAAGATAAAATGACAGTGAGCCTACTTACAGGATTGAAACTATGCTTAAAGGAACAGTAACATGAAATTTTTTCTATAAAAAATTAGTTTGCCCTTAGCGAAAAAAAACAAAACCAGCACACATTTAACTTTACATTTGCAAAGACTTTATTAAGAAATATCTTACTGATACTCCGTTTGCGCTCCTCTTCTGAAAAGGCGATATGGCGACGATCCATCAGGCAGCGCTCCATTTCTCTTCCCTGCCTTCTATAGGAGATAGCCAGGGAGGAGAAATCGAGTGCCGCCAGATGGATCGTCGCCATTTCAGAAGGTTTCATGTTACTGTTCCTTTAATATACATTATGACTTCTACACAATTCTGCAGCACTGCAATTGCACTGTACAAATAGGGGGAGGAAGATCCAATGTACCAAATATTTAGGAGCTATGCCAGTTGGGTAATCTGGAGGCACTAAAATCCGTTGGTGGGATGCATGCAGCCATCAAGTTAGACAACAATTTTCTACAGTATTTCATACTCTTGCCTGGTTAGGAGCAGAAACATTATTTTGTTCCAATGGCAAATTGTGTTGCACACAGAAAAGTCTGCAGACTTGTCCCCAGTACAGCACAGAAATTAGAGAAAACAGGATGGGGATCAATATCCGGTATATAACTGCTGGAATATTCTGCTATGTATTTTATATACCACCACCATAAGGCAAGGTTGGAACTTTGCCTCACCCAGAACATGCGTGTACTCCTACATTTGTTTATAGGAAATACTAATGAATATACTAAAGCTGGCACTGATGATGAAATAATACAACTAAATTCTTATATAGTATATTTATTTATAAAAGACATACATACCCTAAATGTTTCACCAAGTGAAATAAGGAAACTGCAAAACACAGAGTAATGGACAGGGGTTAATACAAAGGAAAACAGGATGATGTAACGCTGCGATCAATGTTCTTAGCACAAAATACACTAAGATAACTGGCCTGGAGAGAAATAATTCCATTAGTTATCACAAGATACACAGGCACCTGACTTTGCCTTTTGTCTGAAAATAGCCTCCCCTGCATGTAACCTCCTCCACTTGTTGGATATGAAAATGTGCTGCATGAAGTATATGCATGGGAAAGGGCAGCAGGAAAGGGAGAACTTTCTATCCACTGCAATCCAATGTGACACCTGCCATATTACCAACGTGCAGGAGGCAATGAGCGATATTAAATATTAAATGTATTTAGTTAGGGTAAACATAGAAGTGGAAGTTAGGCTTGTTCATGATGGATATAATCTTGACACAGAACTCAAATTATTCCACCTGATGCATGACAAAGGAGTCCTCCCCGAAACATTGCATCACTCAATAAATAGCGAGGGCTTTGCCCTGCCAGCAGTATCCTTGTGTGCCGGTGTTTCTTCCATATCTACATTTACCGTGATGCAACATGGTACAGAATTTACTTTCTCCACAAGAAAGGGAACTTTATGCTTTATCAAATTTATGTGGTCAGAGACTAAACTTTGTGGTCTAAATGTAAATTTTTATGTCTGGCATGAACACAACACAGTACATAACCTAATAGCATGCAGTGTGAAGTTAGAAGCTTCTTTATTATTAGGAAGGATCTGAAAGCTTGCTTAGATGTTGAGGACAAATTTCCTTTGGCCTGCAATAGTCAGTCATGTTAGGGATTGTCATAGCTTTGCTGCAATGTGAGCCAAAAGGAAATGCTTCAATAAATCAAGTTGACAAGAAGAAAGGGGAACATTCTCTTTGTTGTTGTGAAACTTTACAAAAAATGGATGAATCTAACAACATGCTAGAAGTTTATTCAAATACATATCACATAACTCAAAATGTATATGTAGAATTATTTAAAAGGAATAGTGAAACAAGGATCACATTTGTTTTATCTAGGCCTTGCAAATCTAATTTACTAGAACACTGATGCACCAAATCATGGCTTTGGCTGAATTAGTCTTTTCTTGGCAGGACTCAGACTTGGCCATTTCCAAGCACATCCGAATCCTTAAAATAATGGGACTTTAAATCATGTCTTGAGTACATGTAACCAGAATGATCTTAATTTGGGGTTTTGGATTCAAACCCCAAGTGTGTGTGTATATATGTATGTATATACAGCCGCCAATGTGATAATAAATTAAATTTTTTTTAAAAAAAATACTTAACCCGTGAGTGTGGTTTCTACTCGATGGAAAATCTATCTATCTATCTATCTATCTATCTATCCACAAACAATATATAAGTGACAGAACACGTCTCTCTTCGTTTTCAATTTTGCTTTCCAATGAATATGGCACCTGTCCAGGACTAGAGATGCCAACTACTAACCTTGTCTTTGGAGTCATCTTGCTGGGAGAAAGCAAGCCATCTGCTGTTTTGTATGGCGTTTTTAATGGTGATACATAAATATTTCCTGGAACCTTTGGAGAATTGCCAAATCTGTAAGGGCTCCTTGGGATGTGAGGAATTGGAGACAATGTTGGATGCTGGAGAACAAAAGAACAGCAATTTATAACAAGATCTATAGAATTTGTATATGGGGATGGGCGGACACCTCGGTCCTGTATGTGTGTGGGGGGGGATGTACATGAGTGAGTTTTCATGTATTTTGTTATTGATGTGTTTTTCATTTGCTACCAATAACAGTGGCTTTGGACTTGTCGCTAGTACTCTTTTTGGCCCTCTTCTGATTTGGTTTATATTTTAGCCCTTAAGCCATCATCCATCTTTAACCAGTTTATTTAAGAAAGTTTTAGGGCTAGTCCACACGAGGAGATTTTGTCGCCTGGTGACTAATCGCCTCGTCTTTTGAGCGACTATCTCACCGAACTGCCTCAGCGGTTTTTCCCCATAGGCTACAATGAAAAGTCGCCTGCGCTAATGCACATGTGGCGATGCGTTTTCAATAGTCGCCCAAAATTGCCTCAGTGAGAACCTATAGTGAAAATTGAGCCAGAAAGGGAATCCTTTCCATCCAAAATACAGAAGCAGCAGTAAACATTATATGGCTCAAGTGCAAGTGCAGTGTACAAAATGCAATTTCATGCACAAGCTGCCATGGTTTTCACCCACAATGCCCCTGATACAGTTGGGGGTGATGCATTTAAATAAGGGCACTAATTGGATGCAATCAAACTAAACAACATGGTTGTTTTATTTCCAGCACTTGGCAAAAAAAAAAAAAAAATTCTGTGATTATATAGGTGCAACCTTTGAGGTTGGTGGAGCTACAGGGTTCCGCATACCTCCCAACATTTTGGATATAAAAAGAGGGACAAAAACCCATGACCATTTTTGTGGCCACACCCTCTTAATTACCATGTTCTTTTTACAAGTTTTATAAATGTTCAAACTTTATAAAAGTTTGAACATATTTCTGTGTTTTTTCCCCCCAGTTATTACAGTTTTGCTAATGAACGTGAATTGCCCTTTAAGAGCAGGGGCACACTGGCAGATTCTGGGAGATTTTGTCGATTTCTGAAGCTGCCCGAAGTTTTCTTGTGAGGCAACTTCGGAAATTGAAGTGCCGCGAGTGCATTGGCGCAGGCGTTTTCTCATTATAGCAGGAGGAAGGCAGTTTGGAGAGATTGCCGCCCTGCAGAAGAGGCGATTAGTTGCCAGGCAACTAAATCTCCCTGAATCTGCCCGTGTGCCCCTGCCCTAAGCCGCGAGTCTAACTTTTCCCAAGGGACCTGTAATCTTATATTGTTACAATTACTTTTTGGCTTATCTAGATACATTTGAATGGTTAAAATGTATCTTATCTTCTGTTGTGGCTGTTCTGGGCTCTCTCCCAAAAGCCAATTAAGTTAGAAACTTTGTTTCTTTTTCTGGCTGTTCAGTGCAGAAAAAAAACAGGACTTTCCAGTACAAATGAGGGACTGCAGGTTGAGCTGTCTAAAAACGGGACAGTTGGGAGGTATGCGGTTGCTCTGTATGGATAGGTGTATTGTGAGTGATTCGCAAGATGAAGTGGGATGTTATCAGAGGCTCCAAGCATAACTAGTGAAATTCTAGGAGCAGCTTTAGACAAAAATACCTTTAATGAATGCCAATTTTTCCCACAACCACTGTGCCAAAAGTTGCATGACTGCAATTGATGGCCATAAATTTTAGATAGCTAAATATCTAGAGTTAGAGAAAGAGTGAGAAAGAGATGGTGCCCAACTGAGTTATTGATTGCCTTTAATCACCATAAGTTATCAGAAGTTACCTCTACAGAGCTCTGTAGTATAAAATTACATAAAAAATAAAAGTGTGTGTGTGTGTGTGTTCCTCATGCAATCGATCACAGTAAGACCAAATGCAAAACGTTTCAGGAACCATCCTCAGCTTAGTAACAAATGAACTATGTTTTGGAAAACCTCTGACATACATGATAAAGATAATAGATCCATAAAAATAATGTAAGCTTTAAGAGAACTTACCCGAGCTGATCCATACTGTAAGATATGGCTTTTTAGTTTCTGCATAAAGACTAAATTATAAAAGACGATAATAGAGTCATGCTGCCCATCTCGGATCAGTACATGTTTGAATGTCTGTGAAACAATTATGAAGACATTAAGGATAAAAAGCATCTAAAACCATCATCACATAGAAAGTATAGTGCTAACTCTCCCCATTCCTAATTAAAAATAACAATATAAAATAATGGATATGGCAACATGTTTAGATTTTGTTGGTGTTAGTTAGTTGCTGGTTTACTGGAGAGTCGCATGCTATTGTTATTTTTACCAGCTGCCAATGTAATGGTCTGCACTATGGGTTTGTGCCCACAAGGTGGGCATGAATGTTGAACTTTTTATAACTGAAATCCGTGAAAGGTTAATTGATATTAATAATCAAATGAAAAAATATTGATTGTTGCAGGTGCCATGTAGATTGTTTGTTTTCTGCAATTCCGGGCATTGTGAATTACACACTAACACCACAGTTATTTAAACCACTAGTTTGATGAGTGTGCAGGTCACTATCCATCCATTCATTTCAGGGCAAATATATGCTCCTGCTAGCAATTGCATCCAGATGTATATGGGAGCAGTTAAATGGACTGCAAATGTGTATAAAACAGATGCACATGTAATACACACAGCAGGCTTTTGATCTTCCAGATTAGTCAAAATACGGATTTATACTTATCACTAATATAGAACAGTTGGTAAATGTCATATTACAGTTGTATTCAGAATAACAGTCCTACATCAGATACCTGATCAACTACTGTTTTATGGTAGAAATTATATTTCTACATGGCAAATAATTTACTAGTAGTTGTAGTAGAGTAATAGAAAACCAACAGACCCAACAGTCATGACATGCTGCTGATTCTGTGTAATTGAATCATTGAGGCTTGTTCCAAATAATAGCAGTGTGGCAATCAATTAGTGAGGTCATTCATTCTGTGAAAAAACAGGTGTCAATTACGGCCCTTATTTAAGGGAGGAAGGCAGCATACATTCTGCATGCTGGTTATAGTGCATTTCTCTATGAAAATCCACACATTGTTAAAAAAACAGCGTACTTTTATTAAAGAGTTGATTGGAGAGAGGAAAAAGAAGAGCAGAAAACGATAGGCTGCTTAGCTGAAATCTCAGATTCTTTAAAATGGCAACCAAAACCTGAAAGACGTGGACGAAAACAGAAAATGACCGTTCGAATGGATAGAAGAATAGCCAAAATGGCAAAGACTTGGCCAATGATCAGCTCCAGGAAGATCAAAGAAGGTCAAAAGTTACCTGTGATACTGTTACAATTAGAAGACGCCTATGTAAAGCCAAGAAGCCCCCGCAAAGTCCCATTGTTGATAAAAGGCATGTGCTGAAGAGGTTAGAAAACATAGAACACAGAACAATAGAACACATTGACTGGCCTAAAGAGAAATTGTTTAACATTTTGGGGACAAATGAAAGAAAATGTTCTTTTTGGGTCTCGGGGCCCAAACACTGTACAGTGTGAAGACAATGAAACATGGTGGCACAAACATCATGATATGGGGATGTTTCTCTGTGTTGGGTCTATTTATCACATACCAGGGATCATGGATCAGTTTCAATACATCAAAATACTTGAAGAGCTCATGTTGCCTTATGCCGAAGAGGAAATGTCCTTGAAATGGGGGTTTCAACAAGACAACGACCCCAAACACACCAGTAAATGAGCAACATCTTGGTTCCAGACCAACAAGATTGACATTATGGAGTGACCAGTCCAATACCCAGACCTTAATCCAATAGGAAACGTGTGGGGGGTGACATCAAAAACATTTTTCAGTTTATACAGAATGTTTGAGTCTATAAAGACTTTTTGGAACAGCCCAATATTCCCTTTTATTCACTTTGTGTAAAGGAATAACACAAATTTTTATAGAGTGGGCAGTGTTCCCAATAAATGTGTGTGTATGGAAAGAAAAGCTATTATAATAAAGCTATTTATATTTTGAGCTTTATTCGCTTTTTTAAACACTGCTATTATTCTGAACACAACTGTATATTCCGCATACACAGGAGGTCAATACAAGGATATATTTAATTATGCAGCCTGCGTGGTTATAATACAGTATGTACTATAATATTGTTATACAGTAGTTCACGCTTTAAGTCTTACCTCCTGGTTTGTATTTGTGAGCCCTTTGTAAGCTGTTACAATGGTTTTAAATCTTAGGTCAATGTTCTTTGCTTTGCATATCCCATACATAGAACACATCATAATCTATAAAACAAAGAAAGAACCACTGCAGAATAATACACAAAAAACTGTCTGTACAAAGGAGTACATAGTTAGCAGAACTGCTGGACATTCATATTAGTGAAAGTAAGATTTGGGTGCACTGGAACGCGGATTGTCAGGGCTGATCAATGCACTGCCTCACTAACAGCTCTTTAGCTTTATAAGTAAATTCGACTATTGACAGAATGTGTTAGAATGTATTGCGAATCCTTCATAGAAGAGATAACAGTGATGTAAATGTAAATATATATTATAACCCATTGTTTCAGAATGAAATGTAAATTTAATTATAAAATAGAATTTTTTTTAAACTCAGAAGAATTAAAATCTAACCAAAAAACTCGAATTCGAATTAGATTTTTAAAAACTTGATTCGAGTTTTTTCGGAGTAAGGAAGGCTGCAAACAACTCCAAATGGATCCCTGGACCTCTCCTGATCAAATTCGAGTTCTTAAAGAGCCACAGTATGATAAATCTTGAAAATCGAATTATAAAAGGTCTCGAATCTAATTTGAATAAATTCCTAGTCGAATTTGACCGTTTTGACCATAAAAAAAATTTGAATTTTCAATCTGACCCTTGATAAATCTGCATACAGAAAATGTTTTCAAATGGAGGGCACTCTAATATAAGATATATATAGTATAGTTAAACAAAAGCCCTTACAAGGCCCCCATACAAGGCCAAATATAGAACAATGTTAACCAAAAAAGGGCCTGCACACCAAATAAACAGCAAGACCACGTGGTATTTGAATAGTCATATATTTTTATATATAAAAAAGAGAATATACATACATATAACAGGGCAAAAATATGTCCAAAAGATATCACAAGAAGTCAATTATACATACCACGTAAATATGGTCAAACAGCAATAAGGAACAAAGAGAAAAGCGGATACACCTGCCCTGAGAAGAGAATCACCCCGACGTTTCGGCTTTTAGCCTTTCTCAAGGGGAATTCTGACCTTTGTGCACAGCGAGCGGCTATAAATACCTTATTTGCTTTACTGTCATCATTATGCGTTTTCGTGCGCTGCAGTTCTGCGCGTCGCACTCGAAGCATACGGCCGTGACGTCACTTCCGCATATGTCATATCCGTGGACGCTATGTCCAAGTCAATGATGCGGTTTGGAACGCAAGCAACTAACCTCAGCAGCCATTCAATGGCATCGTGTCTCCTAGCAACCACAATATTAGCGTTTCAACCTTATAACATATTAAATTTGACATGCTTCTATTTCTATCTATAACCACTATGCATATACAGAGTTTTACATAGAGACTTAATACTTTTATACATTCTTGTGATAGTGCATTCAGATCCACTAATATCATGCTACCACAACAAACTACCTGATGGAGTTGGAAGTATGCTATTACAATTTCCTGAATGGGTCCTAAAGAAGAACTATTTTATTTTTGAGGACAAATACTATGAACAGAGTCAGGGTACGTCAATGGGGTCCAATGTGGCCCCTGCATATGCCAATTTATTTATGGCGAGGTTTGAAGATGACTATGTCTATACAAGTGAATTTTGGCCCTATGTGCGCTCTTGGTTGCGCTATATTGACGACCTGTTTTTCTTTTGGCAGGGTACTGAAGAAAAATTGTATGCTTTCAATGAATACCTAAATAGCAGACTTCCGACCATTAAATTCACCTTGGAATGTAACAAGGATAAGATACACTTCCTAGACGTGTCAGTTGAGGTAAGAGATGGACGATTAGTCACAGACTTATATAGGAAGCCGACTGATAGAGTTGCATACCTGGACCCTAAAAGCTTTCATCCGCCCGCGACTATTAAGGGTCTACCATATAGTCAATTACTGCGTGTAAGACGCATTGTTAACTCGGATGATAGACTTGAGGAGAGAATGGATGAAATGGTACAGAATTTTGAGAGGAGAGGCTATGACCCAAGATTATTGGAAGGAGCCAAACAAAGGACCAAGGGAGCGGATAGGGTTGAATTACTTACTAAGAAAAATGCCAAAAAGATGGATAGGTTGCCTTTCGTTAACACCTATTCTTCCCAATCGGGACAGATTAAGAGCATAATGCATAGACATTGGCATCTGTTACGGATGGACCAGAAATTGGCGCCTTGGGTGAAGAATCCTCCAATTATGGCTTACAAGAGATCCTCCAACCTAAGAGACAAATTGGTACATGCTATAAATGAGCCTCCAAAAAAGCAGGGTACATGGCTGAGTGGAACTAAAGGTATGTACAGATGTGGGAGGTGCGTTAACTGTAACTTTGCCATTCGAGCAGACAAATTCTATCATCCGAGAACTGGGAAGGAGTATGATATGTTGGATTACATTAATTGTCAGACGGACTTTGTCATCTACATTTTGAAATGTCCCTGTGGGAAACTTTATGTAGGTGAAACAACTAGATCGCTTACAACAAGAATTGGGGAACATAGGAGTGATGTGAGGTTAAATAAAAGCACATCCCCAATAGCGAGACATTTTGCAGTTGAAAAACATCAAGTTAGTCAATTAAGATTTATGGGGATAGAACGTGTAAGAACACCGAAGCGTGGTGGAGACAGACAACTCCTTCTTAAACAAAGAGAGTTGAAATGGATATATAGATTAAATACACTCACACCCAATGGGTTGAATGAAGATAGAGAGTTTTCACTATTTCTCTGAAACCTCAGGTCTTACTATATCTGGAGATATGTTGTTGCCTCAGCCTGATGTATGTTATATGTGAGGATAATCATGTATTATTCTGATTTTTAAGTTATTTTATTTATCTTTACAGAGTATTTCACAGACTGTGATGTTGCATTGATGAGACACATTTAATCCATGAAAAAGGATGAGAGAGACATGATGTCATTTACTATTGCACGGGATAGAATTATTATTCCTGTATTCTTTGACATGGGTTTTGTTTAATGACACTATATGTGTTCTGAAATGAATTGTTACAATACACAATATACTCCATAGGATCAAGGTGCCTATAATTTTAAGGATATTGATCGATTTATTGCACTGTCACTTTTCTAAAACGTATAGCACTATTTTAAAAGGGTATAGACATATATCTATTCATGATGTAGACACTAATTATGAAATAATTGTCAACATTAGGTTGAGTTATGCACTTTTGTAGTAATATTTATGAATTTATACAATTATGCACTATAATTAATATTTATGAATTATTAACTAATATTTATGAATTTCTGGAATCACGCACTGTCACTTTAAATATTTAACCATATCTGTTTTCTTGATAATGAAGGTTCATATATTTTACAATTTGTTATAAACAATTGCACAACAGGTGAAAATGGTTAAAATTGATATAAGTGTTCTTTTAGAGGACATTGAACCTATTTGGAGTTTGTTGTGGTAGCATGATATTAGTGGATCTGAATGCACTATCACAAGAATGTATAAAAGTATTAAGTCTCTATGTAAAACTCTGTATATGCATAGTGGTTATAGATAGAAATAGAAGCATGTCAAATTTAATATGTTATAAGGTTGAAACGCTAATATTGTGGTTGCTAGGAGACACGATGCCATTGAATGGCTGCTGAGGTTAGTTGCTTGCGTTCCAAACCGCATCATTGACTTGGACATAGCGTCCACGGATATGACATATGCGGAAGTGACGTCACGGCCGTATGCTTCGAGTGCGACGCGCAGAACTGCAGCGCACGAAAACACATAATGATGACAGTAAAGCAAATAAGGTATTTATAGCCGCTCGCTGTGCACAAAGGTCAGAATTCCCCTTGAGAAAGGCTAAAAGCCGAAACGTCGGGGTGATTCTCTTCTCAGGGCAGGTGTATCCGCTTTTCTCTTTGTTCCTTATTGCTGTTTGACCATATTTACGTGGTATGTATGACTTCTTGTGATATCTTTTGGACATATTTTTGCCCTGTTATATGTATGTATATTCTCTTTTTTATATATAAAAATATATGACTATTCAAATACCACGTGGTCTTGCTGTTTATTTGGTGTGCAGGCCCTTTTTTGGTTAACCTTGATAAATCTGCCCCATAGTGTCTTCGCAAAGCCAATGTCTATTTTGTAGCAGCTACTAGTAGCTCTGTTCACCCTAAACAGTTCTGTATAAAACAAATCTTACCTTTCCTTACATTCTGCATTCGAATCAGGATTACAAAAAAGGAGGAGTTTAATACAACTGGTTGAACTGGTAAATGTAATCTGATAAATGCGCTACTCAACAAATTAACTGAAGTTATAAAACTGCAGGTAGAATGTATTTAAAACACAGGTCTATTCAAAGGGTGCTTGCTCAACACAGGTGCATTTTGCCCCTTTAAAAATCAAAAGAGGAGCATTTTTGCTGGGGTTGTTTCTAAACCCAGCACCGCATAGGTCCTTAATTGAGGGTGCAGAAAGGGCAGATGTAGCTTAGCCAAGAGGCTGAGCTGGTGGTGACTGGGAGGCATCTATCAATTTGTAAGTCTAATTCAGCAGAGCAGTATTAACGCAGGCCTATAGTTTTATAATAAACAAAAAAAACAAATGGAAATGAATCATATGTAATGATGGAGTCTGTAACAATGTAATGATGGAGTCTGTAACAAAATCATGACTATGTTAATAAGGTACCTGGTCTAAATGTCTGTCACGCATGAGTTCATATTCTTGCTGCAGTGTATGCTGTAAAAGTGTCCAGATCACCTGTTCAAGTTCAGGATGGTCAGAGAGGAGGCTGGAACAGAGACTGCTTAGCCGCTTATATGCCAAAAGGTACACTAAATCAAAACAAGAAAAGCAATTACCACAAAGAAATAAAGATACTGTTGGGATTTTAGGACTTATTTGATTTTAGGACTTATTTGGTTTTAGGCCCTCCTTGATCTCCAGCATATTGTAAGGACTTTAGTTTGTTTAACTAGTTTAAATATATATAAAAATTGTTGTATTAGATATTGTACGAATGTGATATTCATTGTAATTGATTTTTTAAAATCTCAGTTGCAGAGGCCTCACATGCAGCCCTGTTCTACGCACTGTGAAAAGTACTGCGGCTTTAAAAATAAATGTAAATACTAATTTGTATTCCAAAGAATACTTTTTATCAAACTCTATTTGAAGTGGGACCTCAGAGCCCTGAAAACGTGTATGCAATTTTTCTTATCAAATTCTTCTTATCAAACTTCATACCTTTGCTAATATTCTTTACCCGAATAATTGCCATGCACTGAAACAAAATCTACAAACATACCTTTTTTGTAAAAGAGTGAAAGGGAGGTTGATTTCTGTTGAACTGGTTGTGAGGATGAAACCTGTCCATTAGTAACAGATGAGGTGGGCACACTAGTTACAGGATGTTGATGGGATGATCTCGAAGGTGAAAGATACCTAAACGTGAAGCACAAAACTATACATGGGTATAATGTTCCGTTTTACCTTCGGTTCATTCCACCACCTCACGTACCGGATATTGATTGCAAGACTCTAAACATCTTAATATTTTTGCAGAAACATCCGTTTTTTACCAACACCTATAATGCTTAGGACACGTACCCCGGAGAGTTCTCACATATACATAATGGGTCCACTACATGTGGCTACACAAGACCAAAAAATGCAAATTTAGATCAAGGAGGACATTTAAAGAAATGTACTACATAGTTATCCGTTGCTTTAGTTGATCATGATTGGCAAAATATTTTGTCAAGTACTATGCATAATTCTATCAATGTACTAGCTCAGGAAACATCATATAAAGTCTTGAGTAGATGTTATCTGGTCCCAAGCCTTAAAGCCAAATGGACCCCCGGATCTAATCCCAATTGTTTCAGGGGCCGTCTCATCTCAGGTACAATGGCACATATTGAGAGGCATAGGATCCTCAATACTATGACTGAAGGTAAACAAGTTAGGGACCGCCATATGGGGTTAACCTTGACGTGGTATGGTGGCTTTTCAACTTTATGATCATACCTTTGTAACTAAAAAACCCCTGTCTTTGTGAACACATGCATTTGCATATCTACTGAATTACTAAAACAGGGGCCCAGGGAATGTGCACTGACCCATTTGGCTATGTCAGTAGCACTTCCCTTATACTTATATAGATTTCTACTTAGCAATGTGAGTGCTCCCACAACCCCCCTTTTTACATACCGGTATATTTTTGCACTGCTACAAAGCATAGCGCCTACGGATTTGGGTCTATCAGTTTATACGGTTTTACAGGTCATCTACCCAAACGTCCAGAGAAGGACATCTTAAAGCTACTCAAGCAATTTCTAGAGAACAATATGCCTTAATTACACACTTTTTTACTGCTACTAAGCAAGTTATAGCGAAGCCCTGGCTTAAGCCTCATCTATTTTTTCCGGAAGAAAGGATAGCGTTTTAAATTAAAAAATTAACTAGTATACACTATATGCACTTTATATTTTGTTGTTTACTCCCCCGCTAGCAGTGCGGCACTGGCCATTTCATTGGACATTTTGTATTGATACTTGAGATTGTATCTGGACCAGCAGGAGGAGAAAACACTGAAGGTTTAGCAATCTAAATCATTTTCGGTTTGTGACAAAGATGGAATAAGCAAGTTTTCAAAGGGCCTTCTGTTAAAAATTGATTAAAAGAGGCAAGCTTGCAATACACATTTTATATTCATCTATAAATCATTAGAAATGGGCTCCAGTGGCCAACAGCCTTACGTCCTATGCTTTTCTTCCCACAGGGAAGAAAAATAATACTGTTTTTTAATACTTATAATAATACTGTTTTTCAACTTGACAATAGTTTTACGAATACACGGTTACGTTTTATTATATGTTTAAAACAGAGAGGCAGTATCGAAGGCAAAATGAGTACTTACAGATCTGCAGCTGTATGATTGTGCTGTACAGGCTGCTGCAAATTGCTCACTAGTTCTGGATGATCCACTAAACCCTCCCGTTCTCTTGTTTGTTTGATTAGATCAAACAGTGGTGAATCCTATATTAAGCAAAAGGTTGTACATTAGTAAATATGCACCGTTAGCCTTACTGTAAAAATAAAATCAGTTATATGGAAGCCAATACAAATTGATGATGTGTCTGCTGTAATCTATCATTCACTCAACAAGATGATATTACATAAAAATAAACATAGAAAAAGAGGACAGCGCACAGATTTAACCCATATTTGCTCAAATATTTAAAAAAATAATACATAAAAAAAACAAAAAATCTAAATTGATTAAAAATGGTCCCATAAAATCAGTGAGGCTTGGATGACTTTTGCCTGGCAAATGTTTTACATTAGAGGTATTCTTGGTTTTTACACTTAATCACACATTTTTAGAACTTTTAAGAAATATAGAAAACACATTTTTTCAAGGTTCAGTTGTTGATAATGGGCCCCTTAAAGGAACAGTGAAGTGTAAAAATAAAAACTGGGTAAATAGATAGGCTGTGCAAAATAAAAAATGTTTCTAATATAGTAAGCCAAAAATATAATCTATAAAGGCTGGAGTGACTGAATGTAAAACAGAACACTATTTCCTGCTTTTCAGCTCTCAAACGCTGAGTTAGCCAGCGTCTTTAAGGGGGGGGGGGGGTCACATGAGACATAACTGTTCAGTGAGTTTGCAATTGATCCACAGCATGCAGGTCAGATTCAAAAGCAACTGTTATGACCCATGTGTCCCCACCCCTCAAGTCACAGGCACTATCAGTGGAAACCAAGAGAGCTGAAAAGCAGGAAGTAATGTTCTGGCTATTATGTTAGACATCCAGTCACTCCAGCCTTTATACATTACATTTTTGGCTAAATAACTATATTATATAATGTTTTATTTTGCACAGTCTATCTATTTACCCAGTTTTTATTTTATGCTGAACAATTCCTTTAAAGTAACAAATTGGTATTAATGATAGTGAAAATACAACAGAAAATAATTTGCATGTTAAGAAACAATGAATAAGTGCTTAAGTACTTTTCCACTTGAGGCCAGTACTAAGAGACTAAACACTGACAGCATTTGACATTTCTAAATGTTCACAAGTGATGAGATACACGGCAAACTGTTTAGAATACACACACATTTTCTATTGCTCAACTGTGGCGAACATATTTGCATCACGTCCGTTTGTGGCTTAGCTATAAATAAAGAACATTTCCCAACATCTCAAGTATAAGAGGACCCAAAGCACAGACTATATTCTGAAGTTAAACAAAGCTTGCCTGTTTTTATTGAATCTTAATGAGAATGTCACACTTGTCACCTATTTCCTAGTTTGACACAAACATAGATCAGTGAACTCTAACTGGGAAATGGGTATCTGTCAGAAGGAACAACACTACAATGCAACTCTAGCAATTACAAAGCTCAAATTTAGTAAATTTGCATAGGACTTCAGTGTGGCTACTTCAAATTGTTATGTAAATAAAAGGACAGTGCCCTCCATTGTTTATTTAATATGCTTATAGACAACTACAATAAAACGTTAAAAAGGTTCTGTATTAGCCTAAACTGAAACATTTGTAAATTTGAATGCATTATTGATTTCTAAAACAGAGCATTTCTATCAATGTTTGAGATGAATTACAAATGTGTACATGTAAGTGTACACGTAATAATATGGATATGTGTTTCAGATATTCAGCAACATAAAATGCAGGAACATAGTTCACGCAATGCTTTTTTAGGGCTCTGTGTGAAATGCCTTTCTTCCTAAAAATACTTCCTGTGCAGACAACAATGCATACGGGAAAATCAACATTTAGGGAAATGAAGGCTAAAAATTAAATGATATGCATGTTAGTCAGTATCATATGCAGAGTCAGTCTGTAGTGCACATCCTTTTTCTTAAGCCTCCTGCTTTCACAATCTGTGGGTAAGGTTTGCTTTACTTCTAGTAAAAATGAGCAGGTCGCATTTCATACTCCAGTGTTTTAAAGGAGAACTAAAGCTTAACTAAAGATGTAGCTAGAAATGCTGTAGATTATATTTTGGGCTTCTGTACCAGCCCAAGGCAACCACAGTCCTTTAGTATGTAATAATAAGCCTTGTAGCATCAGCTTATATTACAGGCCAACCTTATTTTCATCTTGATAATTTGCGACGACCCCTAAGTTTAGCTCCTCAACAGCTGCTCAGAGCCGACTGAGCATGTGATTGTCGAAGACAATTTCCAAGATGGTGACCCCCATGGGACAGATTTACCCCGTTTCACGGCGCAGATCGAAGGAATCACAAGAGACGGTATTGCTCAATTTTCTTGCGGCTTTATTTGGCATGTCTAGTGAGTTTCTAGCAGGGACCCTGACGAAGTGCCTGGAAAGAGGGCATGAAACGCGTAGGTTTTCCTCACCAACCCACTGCTAGAAACTCACTAGACGTGCCAAATAAAGCCGCAAGAAAATTGAGCAATACCGTCTCTTGTGATTCCTTCGATCTGCGCCATGAAACGGGGTAAATCTGTGCACTGCATTGATGCTGTCCTCATTATATGGGCCTCTGTAGACCCCACTAAATAATCCAATTATAAACGATCAGACTAACCTAATTTGGTCATATGTGTGGACAGCAAGGCCGACCTCAACAACTGAGCAGTTCTGGCAGTGTATGTTTAAGAATTTAAGATTTATCATGCTGTGTAAAATATTGGAGGTGTTGCCCACAATTACACGGAGTATGAGAATCAATAGCCTATCTGAAAGCAGTTTCATTGTGAAGTGTTGGCTTTTTCTGAAAGCTCAGAATCAGGCATAATGCAATGATATGGTCTACCACGGATATTTCAACAAATACAATTGTTGGTTCAGGAAAAAAAATGTTCCTGTAAATGATTTACAATGCAGACCGTATACAGTAGTTTTTTTTTTTAAATAATTTTTATTGTTTTCGTACAGTCACATACAAAACAACAATATTGTACTTGAAAATACAGCACAGTATTAAGCATCACACAAAAACAAGGGGGGGGGTACCCGTTATCCTATTACTCTTCCCTAAATCCTTGGTCGGTCTAGTATATATCTAATCCTTTTTGTGTTAACCATGGCTCCCAAATCTTCTTATACTTTGCCATGTTCCGTATATAGTAGTTTAGAAATAAAACACAATAAAAATCACGACAGTATCCCTTTAAGGAACCCCCCATAGTATTACAAAGTTTAATTAGATTATCTAAAATAAATGGTGTGCAGCAAAGAATCCAGCAAATTAATTGTAGGAGTATGCTATAGACCCCCTAATGTAAGTGAGGAGGAAGAGACAAAGCTCCTAATGCAAATAGAAAAGGCTGCTAGTTTAGGTAAAGTAATGATAATGGGGGATTTTAATTACCCAGATATTGACTGGAGCAACGGTACTGCTAGATCAGTTAATGGGAACAAGTTTATAAACTTATTGCACGACAATTTTTTAGCACAGGTTGTTGAGGAGCCTACCAGAAAAAATGCTATTCTTGATTTAGTGATCTCAAATGACCCAGAACTTATAGCAAATGTGCAAGTCATTGAACCCCTGGGTAATAGTGACCATAATGTTATATCTTTTAATGTCTGGTGCAAAAAACAAAAATATACTGGGGCAACAAAAAACATGAATTTTGCCAAAGCTAATTTTAGTGCCTTGAGGGCTGCCCTACAGAGCATTGATTGGGGCATTAGGTTTTCAGCTAAAAACACAGAACAGAAATGGTTGTCCTTTAAAATAATATTAAATCATTACTTTTCTCAATTTATTCCCTTAAGGACTAAACGTAGAAGCTCTAAGAATCATCCAGTGTGGCTTAATACAGAAGTAAAGAATTTAATGGGAAAGAAGAGAAAGGCATTTAAAAACTACAAATCTGTAGGGACAGAAGCTGCATTTAATGAATATAAACACTGTAATAAATGTTGTAAATCAGCAATCCGGAAGGCTAAGAAAAGAAATGAAGAGTTAATTGCGGTGGAGGTGAAAACTAACCCTAAAAAGTTTTTTAAATATATTAATAGTAAAAAGATGCAGGTTGAGAGTGTTGCTCCATTAAATAATGTTACCAGTATGGTTGTAACAGATACAGATAAGGCAAATGTGTTAAATCAGTTCTTTTCTTCAGTGTATACAATAGAGGAGTCTGGGTTCACAGGCTCACTTAATAACTGCACGAATGGTTCAGCTCAATCTAGTCAGTGGCTGACTCAGGATATGATTCAAAAAGCTTTAATACAAATTAATGTAAACAAGGCTCCAGGGCCTGATGGCATACACCCCCGGGTTCTAAGAGAGCTTAGTTCAGTTTTAGACCAGCCCTTATTTCTGATTTTCTCAGATTCACTGTCATCTGGTATGGTGCCTATGGATTGGAGAAAAGCTGATGTTATTCCAATATTTAAAAAGGGATTACGATCTCAGCCTGGCAATTATAGGCCAGTAAGCTTGACATCTGTGGTGGGCAAATTATTTGAAGGCTTGTTAAGGGATCACATTCAAAATTTTGTCCTAATGAATGGCATTATGAGCAACAATCAGCATGGCTTTATGAAGGATAGGTCATGTCAGACGAATTTGATTGCATTTTATGATGAGGTAAGTAAGATTCTGGATAGTGGGGGGGCAGTAGATGTGATCTATTTGGATTTTGCCAAAGCGTTTGATACTGTGCCCCACAAACGACTGCTTTCTAAACTAAGGTCTGTTGGGCTTAATGAAGTCGTTTGCACATGGATAGGAAACTGGCTACAGGATCGGGTACAGAGGGTGGTTGTTAATGGGACATTCTCTACTTGGAGTAAGGTTCTTAGTGGGGTCCCCCAGGGCTCAGTATTGGGTCCACTTTTATTTAACTTGTTCATTAATGACTTAGGGGAGGGTGTTGTAAGTAATGTATCAGTGTTTGCAGATGACACAAAATTATCCAGCCCAATTAATTCCATCCAGGATGTGGCATCCTTGCAACAGGATCTTGGCAAACTGGCAGTCTGGGCAGCTAAGTGGCAAATGAGATTCAATGTTGATAAATGTAAAGTCATGCACCTGGGATGTAAAAATATCCAAGCCACTTATACCCTTAATGGGACTGCACTAGGCAAATCCATTATGGAAAAGGACCTTGGAGTCCTTGTAGATGATAAACTTGGCTGTAGCAAGCAATGCCAGTCAGCAGCATCAAGGGCAAATAAGGTCTTGAGCTGTATTAAAAGGGGCATAGAGTCACGGGAGGAGGGGGTCATTCTTCCACTGTATAGAGCACTTGTAAGGCCCCATCTAGAATATGCCGTACAGTTTTGGTCTCCATCACTCAAACAGGACATTATTGTATTAGAGAGGGTACAGAGAAGGGCAACTAAGCTGGTAAAAGGTATTGAAAATCTTAGCTATGAGGAAAGACTGGCCAAATTGGGGATGTTCACGCTGGAGAAGAGGCGCTTAAGGGGTGATATGATGACTATGTATAAATATATAAGGGGATCATATAACAATCTCTCTAATGCTTTATTTACCAGTAGGTCTTTCCAGCTGACACGAGGTCACCCATTCCGATTAGAAGAAAAGAGGTTCCGCCTAAATATTCGGAAGGGGTTTTTTACAGTGAGAGCTGTGAAGATGTGGAATTCTCTCCCTGAATCAGTTGTACAGGCTGATACATTAGATAGCTTTAAGAAGGGGTTGGATGGCTTTTTAGCAAGTAAGGGAATACAGGGTTATGGGAAATAGCTCATAGTACAAGTTGATCCAGGGACTAGTCCGATTGCCATTTTGGAGTCAGGAAGGAATTTTTCCCCCTCTAAGGCAAATTGGAGAGGCTTCAGATGGGTTTTTTGCCTTCCTCTGGATCAACTGGCAGATAGGTAGTTAATAAACAAAAAAAAAAAAAAAGGTTGAACTCGATGGACATGTGTCTTTTTTCAACCTTACTTACTATGTTACTATGTTACTGAGCACAGGATTTAGAGTACACACATTGCATAGATTTCATATATTTTTTCATATATTAACACATGCAGAGGCACATATCTGCCAGTGGACTCAAGCTGGTGTTCTGGTGCGAACGTCTGTCAGTCACCACTGTGTCAGTGTGGGTTCAATTGTGGACTTGTCATTCTCTAGTATAAAATATGGTGACAGGCAGAGAGGTGTGTTCTGTACGCTGATCCAACCAAAGGAAAAACACTCACTACTGCCTGTACACGTTTTTTTTTGAAGGTATTGTTGAAGTTAATTTATAGTAATCCACACTTAGTTTTGAATCGAAAAACCTATGCAATTAACTACATTTTACCTGAAAAGCCTTTTGGAATTTTTTCAAAGAAAATATTAAGCACGTACAGCCCTATTGATTGATATTTTTTCCTCTAGTATATTCTGGTAAACATGGCAAACATGATGCAATATGAAATATAGGAGCTGGGTTCTCTATACTCAGAATTGCTGTCTCTATTTACAATGACACATGCAGCGTGGAACTGCAAATAACACTAAACACATTTTAGGTATCACAGTGTTAAATTAAAAGTTCATTGGGTTTGCCAGGAAACCAAGACCACTACCTGTACTTTGCAAAGAGACTGTTTCCTTATAAATGAAAAGCGGCTTAATGAGTGGAAACTGCCTTTTACTGGAGGGTGGGGGTTCTCTTTATATAGTGTTGCTGTACAATTCCATGAATGAAAATTTAAAGAGGATTATACTGCTTGTATTTGTAAATTATATATTCTCTGAATTATTGCATTTAGTTGTAGCAATGGTTACAGTTTGCTACATTTAATCAATATTTATGTATAAATATATATTTCTCAGGCATATCTGCGGAATATTAGCAACTATTGTATCAATTTTAACAGCTGCCTTTAAAGGGGTTGTTCACCTTCAAACACTTTTTCAGTTCAGTTGCTTTCAGATTGTTCAATATAAACAAAGACTTTTTCCCAATTACAGTAGAACCCCCATTTTACGTTTTTCAGGGGACCAGAAAAAAAAGTGCAAAATCCAGGAAAATGTATTATGCATGATATATAGGTGGGACAACAAAACAACAATGTAAAATGAGGGAAAACTTAAAATCGGGGGGGATGTAAAATGGGGATTCTACGGTACTTTCTATTTTCTATTTGTGACTGGTTTTCTAATATTGAAGTGTAGTTACCTTCTAAAGCAGCTCTGGGAGGGGTGTCGCAGACTCTTTAGCTGTTCCAAATAGATATATCTAGTTGTTATCTTTGTACCTGCTGAGCAAAATCCTGGAGTTTCATTAGTCAGCTGTTAGAATTGATACAATAGTTGCCAATTTTGCACAGATACTGCTGAAATATGCATCAACTAATTGTATCAAATAAATGTAGCAAAATGTAACAGTTCAGAATCTGCTCCTGGATCACTGAGCGGTCAGACAAACACTAGAGACAAGAAAATTAACTTACATTTCGGGAAAACGGTAAAAACTGGAAAGCAACTAAAAAAAAAGTCTGTTTATGGTGGACAATCTACTGCAACAAAAGGAAGCAACACATTCATCTTCTTTTGTGCAGGTTAAAATGGTCTTCTGTAGAGAACTATAGTCCCTTTAAAACCAACTACACACTGGCCAACATTCAGGATATGCACATGTGGAATTGGCTATGCATGTCAGTGACTTCAGATCAGAAGTGTGGCATCATGTAATTCTCCGATATCCTTATAGGAACAGTTACACCAAAAAATGTAAGTGTTTTAAAGTAATGAAAATATCATGTAGTGTTGCCCTGCACTGGTAAAACTGACCTGTTTTGCTTCAGAAACATGACTATAGTTCATGTAAACAAGCTGCTGTGGAGCAATGGCTGAAATTGAAAAACGGCTATTTTGCACAGGTAAACTAATGGATAACAGATAACACCATTTGCTATCTGCTGTGTAACCTGAGCCTTTTCCCCTTTGAATGGCTGCCCCCATTGCTACACAGCAGCTTATTTATATAAATAATAGTAGTGTTTCTGAAGCAAACATCAGTTTTACCAGTGCAGGACAACACTGCATTATATTTTCATTACTTTAAAACACTTATTTTTTGACGTTACTGTTCCTTTAAGCAGGTATGGGATCTGCTGTTATTCAGAAACCCTTTAAGAAACCACCAAATTACAGAATAAACAACTCCCATAGACTCCATTTTGATCAAACAATTCACATTTTTAAAATGATTTGAGTTTTCTCCGTAATAATACAACAGTAGTTTGTACTTAATCCCAGCTAAATTACAATAAATCCTTATTGAAGGCAAAATAATCCTATTGGGTGTTTTTAAATAATTTTAAAATAATTTTATATTATTTATTAGGGATGCACCGAATCCAGGATTCGGTTCTGGTTTCGGGCTTTTTCAGCAGGATTCAGATTCGACCGAATCCTTCTGCCAGGCCGAACCAACTACTTTACATATGCAAATTAGGGGCTGGGAGGAAAACCACATGCCTTTTGGTTACAAATCAAGGAAGTAAAACATGTTTTCCCCTTCCCACCCCTAATTTGCATATTCAAATAAGGACTCGGAATTCAGCTGAATCTTTGGCGAAGGATTTAGCCAAATTCCTAATAAGTGGATTCGGTGCATCCCTATTATTTACGTTTAAAATGATTTTTTAATAGACTTTAAGGTGTGAAGATCCAAATCATGGAAAGATCCATATCCAGAAAACCCCAGGTCCTGAGCTTTCTGGATAACAGGTCTCATACCTGTACACACTTCAGAACTCTCATCCACGAGCTCCACAGACAGAGCAACATTTTGGCAGAAATTAATTGCATTCTAAACAGAAAATACAAGTGAATTAGTTTGAAGATTTGCAGTTGGTGTTTAGATGTGTAGTAGATGTTACTGGGCCCCACAGCAAATTACTTTTAGGCCCCTAACATAACCAAAGAGGTTGTCCTTTTCTTACCAATATATGTTGAAATTGCTCATTATTTAGGGCCTTGTGGTGCCCCTACACCTTCTGGGGCCCCTGCACCCGCAGGGTCTGCTTTCTAGTTACGCCCCCGAGTAGTAGGATGGCATGGTCCATAAGGAGGAGAAAAAGATTTAAGAGTATAAGTGAGGTGGTTGGGAGGTTAGTGAAGGGGCAGAATAAATAATAAAGCACGACTATTTAAAAAATACTGTACTATAAACTATATTTTAGAATATATATACTTATATTTGTAAGTATATATTACTCAATTAAAATGAGGGCACATAAACCAGAATGTGAGAATCTATACTAGCCAGTAGTAAAAAAAAAAAATTTGTGAAGTTGTATAAACACTTCCCTTGTCCTAGAACTAGTACAGACTAGCAGTTCCTATTAAGAATGCAAGACAATTCAAATCGACATTTGCCTTTTACTAGCCGACTCCTCCTGAATTGTGCCAGAAGAAAAGATGTTCATTCTCCTGCTCGATTACAGATGGAAATCATTTGCACTAAAATGCATTCAACTCTGAGAAAATGTTTGCGTATCCTTTGCCACACAAAGAAAGAGGATAGAAATGTTTGTACAAACACAGGCTTAACATATGCATGGTAAATAAACCAAACATTACTAACCAACCTGCTCCTAACAGGTGGGTATTTCATGAACAAAGACTAAGGAGAAATATATGATAATGATCAAATGGAAATATGATCTCTCTAGAGTGAAAGCCATTAGTACAAGTCATCAACTTGTTTTTTCTACCAA
The DNA here is from genome assembly GCF_017654675.1 of Xenopus laevis. Classification (NCBI taxonomy): domain Eukaryota; kingdom Metazoa; phylum Chordata; class Amphibia; order Anura; family Pipidae; genus Xenopus; species Xenopus laevis. The sequence continues at coordinate 126,511,011 of NC_054374.1, read as the reverse complement.
GCTGTAGCTATTGGTATGCAAGGGATCTGCAGTCCAGGTTTATTCTGTAAAATGTCTGCAAAGAAAAAGTATTGCAAAATGTTTAAAGTCTATTTGCAGAATCAATAATTGTATAATATCTTGTTAGTGTGCCAGTTGTACTTCACCGTTATCATAGATAGATAATCATGGATATCCGGGATTAGTCATTAATGGCAGTGGCCAAGGGACTCGCATAAATTCACAATCTGGTTGTAATGCTAAACCACCACATGTTTAAACTGCAACTCTACAGCTCAGTGAAAGTGTTTTAAAGTAATAAAAATATAATAAGTGTTGCCCTGCACTTGTAAAACTGGTGTGTTTGCTTCAGAAACACTACTATTGTTTATATAAATAAACTGCTGTGTAGCAATGGGGCAGTCATTAAAAGGCTCAAGTTACACAGCAGATGGCAGATAAGCTCTGTAGAACATAATGGTGTTATCTGTTATCCACTTTAAACTTTAAACACAGCAGTTTTATCAGTGCAGTGCAACAGTACATTACTTTAAAACACTAATATTTTTGGTGTTACGGTTCCTTTAACAAGGCACCTGTGAGACTATACCACAAACCGCAGGCAGAAAAAGGTATCAAACAGTTCTATGCTAGTGACATACAATAAAGGTGGCCATAGACGCACAGATAATATATGTATTCTTTAGCCAAATAGTACTGCATAACCCTTGCTCAGGCTGGTAGCCAGAATATAAACTGCTCATAGTCTAGGTTGGTCCAATAGGTTAGTCTCCATAGGCTTATTGCAATGTCTTGCATTCAGTCTCAGCAACTTTTCCCAAGAAGTAGCTTTGGCTACGTCACATACAAGGGATTATCCTTGAGCTGAGCTACCATTGTGTTTTAATGCAGCAACTGTTTGCATGTTCCTTAAAGAGCACCTGTTGGTTAAATATATTGTCCCCAAGCAAATGTGCGGGCTAATAGAGCCTGCACTCTGGTTCGGGGTAACTTTTTTTTTTAATTGCCCCAAACATCGATAGGTCACCTGCAATGGGAGGAAGCAGTGTAAACAGCCATGTTGTGGCACACGCATGAAAATAATGAGCAAATACAGCACCTTGCTCAATATGCGCATTTGTGCATGCACTCTGACTGACATGTCCTAGCACAGATGGGGCAATTTAAAAAAAAAAAATCCCCAAAAAACTACTGTTACCCCCAACCGGAGTGCAGGCTCTATTAGCCCAAACCATTGGTTGGGGACAATGTCTATTACCCCGAACCTTTGGTTGGGAATGATATCTATTACCCCGAACCTTTGGTTGGGGATAATGCCCTTTAACCATTCTCTTGGAGAATTGCAAGGGTTTTGCTTAAGTATTTTTTCCTCTGAACAGTGACAGAAAAAAAAAAAAAGTCAGAGGGTTGCCAATCAATATTATCAATATGCAAGATTCCAAGTGGGGTGAGGCCCATTTTCTAGTGAAGCAGAAGCTCAAATCTTGAGAAGTTAACAAGACTTTATTAGGATATACATAAGCCTGTTTTTTGTGCGAGTGGGCACTCATAGTATCCTATCACTTTCTCTGCCAAAGTGAACATAAAACTAACTTAAAATGGTGGAAAAATGTCTCTCTCACATATGACAGTACCTGGTCTGTATCAGGTCCCTTTTTACAGTGTTTACTTACAATGCCCTCTCTAATTTCTATGTTTCCAATTTACATTGTACCAAGTACTTTAACAATATACTAGAATCTAAAAAGATTTTTTTTTTTTTTTACAAAGCATTTCCTCTAAAGAAAAGAATCTGCTCTATGGGCTATGCAAAATATTTATTTCTAGCTACTGAAAGGCTACCTGACACAAAGGAAGAGCTCTCTTTCATACAATACATACTCATGCGCATAAAATAATCAACTGGATTACCACTCAAATCACCTGTAAACAAATAATTGTATCTTCTACTCTTATGCATTTTTCTAACATTAACATGTTTTGAAAGCCATTTCCTAGTTTTTGGACCTAGGTGATTGTGTGGTGTATAGGTGCAAATCACCCATGAATTGTAATCCATTTAGTTTTAGAATTTCAATGTTTGCCGACGGTAAAGTTCCAGCTATGAACTGGGCGCTAAACTGGATGTTTGAAACACTGGTGTAAAGAATACAGTTTCCACTGTTCAATAATGCCATTAACCAATTGTGTGTTAGATTCTACCAATAAAAACATGTAAAAGGAACATATACCATATAAACAAGCCTTTTATATTTGGGTTCTGTATATGTTCATGAAAACAAAAAAGCCAAGTTTTTTTTTTTGCAGCCTTATTTAAAAAGCCAGATGTATTTATTAGCATGTAGCTAAATATAGCAGCACTCAAACATAATACCAACCATGTTCTACAACACAATAAGTGCCACAACCTACGGTTTTGATTAACGCAATTTGTTTTACATATGCAACATAAACAACAGCTATACTGTAATCGTTGGTATAGAAAAATAGCTAAACTTTTTTTTTAATCTAAAATTATTCACAATTAATACAAATTGAAAAATGTTTTTCTGAATCCTATATAAGGATAATCGTTTCCTTAGTTCCTCAATGGGGTTTATAGCCCAAATAACATCTCTCAGTTCTTCAAGTCATTTTATTTTCACCTCTTGCTTAAAACAGCAGATTAGTATGTGTCTAATATGATTCTGCCAAAAACCAAACAAAATACCTGGCTAAAACACTGCAATTGCAGTCTAGATGTAGATTAAAATAAACTCCCAAGAACTGAAAATAGAAATATTTGAGTCAAAGATTTCATACAGTGGGGCAAGACTTCAGTGGGACCAAAATACACCATAGTTATGTGGTTAGTTAAACCTTCCTTACTTAGCATCATGTATGTATGGAAGTTTCTTTTACAAACACCAGCACTTCAAGCAGAATATAATCTACTCTTTCAGAGATTAACTTCACACCTTGTGTAACTCGGGTATATGTTAACCACCGTCAGGCTTAAGCTTTGCAGAAATAAACATTCTGATTCATGGAGTTGATTCATGGAGTTTTTGTATTTTAAGTTCAGTTGAGATCAGTGGCTGCTCAAGTTTTACAATATAGTGGGCCTATTATGGGATATATCAGATGCCTACCAGCTTGGCCTTATTAAAGTGTAAAGTATAAATTGTACAGCCCTCCTATTTCAAGCCAACGCTTGTTGTGTTGATGTAATAGACTATAACTTGTTTTCAGGGGGTAAAATATTGTGAAAATCAGCTCCTTCGCATAGGCTTGGCCAGGGGTCAGCAACCTTTACTATCAGATGAGCCATTCAGCCACTAAAGAAAAATAGTCTGGAGCCGCAAAACATAACACAGCTTATAAACTCTTAAAAGTTTTAACCTTTTCTTAATTTTAATTGTTACAAAAACAGAATACAACAAACAGAAGTGCAGTGTGCATGTGTAGGCCTACTTTGAAATAAATTAAACACTGAATAGCCCTATTAAATGCTAGTGTTCTCATCTGTTTAATGTGACTTCTGTTTCTGAAGCTGCATGCTGATCTTCCCTCTCTTGTCTTGAGTGTGTGACCGCAGTAAGGACCAGGATGAATCATCTTGCTGCTGCTGCTTGGTCTTGCCTTTCACTCCTAGGACGTCTATACAGCCCTCGCTCCTGCTGGGGGCTGAGTGTACGACCGCAGTAAGCTAACGGTTAGCTTACCGCGGTCGCACACTGAAGAAGCCGACAACAAGTGTGAGGGCTGTATAGATGACGTGACAGCTAAAGCCGCAAGACAGAGCCGTGGCAAGCAGGTTGAAGAGCCGCATGAGGCTCCAGAGCCGCGGGTTGCCTACCCCTGGGCTTGGCTAACCAAAAAGGAGCAAATGTCTGGATATTTAATAAAGCTGATCAATTTGATTTCGTATTTGGTCAAACCTGGAGGTCCTACATTGTCCAGTTCAGCTGATGACAAAGAACTGTGCAGTTTACTTCTGCAGGTTCAATAAAATGTCAGTCTAAAATAATACGGAAACATCCCAGCATTTGCCACAAATAAGTTGTTGCCAACTACTCAAGTTACGCTAGTGATGTTTGGGTGCCCATTCTCATAAATGGAGTAACTCAATGTTACTGGGCCCCACAGCAAATTCATTTTAGGACCCCAACATATCCAGAGATTATTGTATTTTACCAATATGCTGAAAAAGCGGCTTATTTGGGCTTCATGGGTCCCCTCTATACCTCGATGGGCAGCCGCAGGGTCTGCTTCCTCTGTAGTTATGCCTCTGATTCTCATGCTGAATATGACAAACAGATTAAACAATTTCCAAACAAATGTAAATATGTGCGATAAGGTGCATATAAGCTCTATATTATATACAGGGATCTTCTTTTTCTATTGTTGAATTTAAAAATCTCTATAATAAAGACAAGGTATGAAATCAGCTTCTATGAAACTTGCACAATACTTCCTCTTTAGCAAAACTAAATATGTATCACTATAGCCTTATTGCTATACTTGTGTCAGAGAAAAATAGATTGTAAGCTCCATGCTGTCATAATTATAGCACAATAACGCATAATTATACTGTTACAAAAAATTCAGGGATTCTACAGAACTCCTGCTAGTGAAACAGCAGGAGTTGTGACATTCTTCAGAGCAATGATTCAGGATGTAATTCAGCTGTAATCCTGGGAATTCCCTGAAGATCACACAATTATACCCTATAAATTATACTATTAGTAATCAGATTTTTCCACTAAACATACTACAGCTACAAGGCCAAGGGCACAGACTGAAGGGCTCAGTTGCAACAGCCTGTGTATTTTTGAAAGCTGAGAGAAGCAGACATTCTCCGTGCCCCTGCTCCACTGATTTGAATCCGAAATGCTCAGCCTTTTTTCCCCAGTTGCTGGTTGTCACGATATCTTCCTAAAACGTATATCAACTATTTTGCATTGGACACAGTTTTTTTTGTTAAGATCTCTCTTTTTCATCTCCCTAAAACACAATGGTAGTATGTCAATGTTGAATTTACCATAATTTTAATTTCTCACAGTTGTTTTGTGCCAAAACTAATAGTACAGGTATGGGTTAGTTATCCGGAAACCAGTTATCCAGCTCAGAATTACAGAAAGGTCGTCTCCCATAGACCACATTTTATCCAAATAATCTGTAATAAAATGCATTGTACATGACCCAGACTAGGCTATCATTAATCCTTATTGGAAGCATAACCAGCCTATTGGGTTTATTTAACATTTACAAGATTTTCTACAAGACTTAAGTTATGAAGATCCAAATTACAGAGAGATCCATTATTCGGAAAGCCCCAGGTCCCGAGCATGCTGGTTAAACAGGTCCCATACCTGTATTTTTTTTGATACCAAAGTATCAAAAAAAAATTTTTGATACCAAAGTATTTTTTTTTTTTTATATAATTCTTTAGTTTTTTTTTTTTGGGGGGGAAAGGGTACAGAAAATAAAAGGGGGGGGAAGGAAAGGGGAAAAAGAGGGTAGTTGGGCATAATATTCGCATAAATGTACTTATAACATCAAGTATACATACCGTTGGTTACAGATTAGTTCTCTGTATGCAAATATACTATGCAGCCATACCTGCAGTTGCTGTTCATAAATGTTTGCCATAATTTTGTAAATTTCTGAAGTTGTATATTTGAAGTTAGTTTATACTAGTGTGTCTTTGTATACAAATGTCATGGTGTCACACATAGCCACTGTTACATGCTCGATCATTGATACAATTGTATATGGTGTCGACATTGCTTTTCCCAAACAGAAAGAAAAACTACATTTTTGTATATGTTTGAATTAAACAGTAAAAGAATGTTTGAAATAATACAGTTTCACTTGATAAGTCGGTCCTTTTTGCAAATGCAAAACTAACTAAATGCCCTGTGGAACTTAGAGAGTTAACCGTTTTTAACTTTATCTTCTGTTGGTCATTTGGAAACCACCAAGGTGTATTACCAGGAGGCATTATCAGATTGAAGGCACAGCAAGCCAACACACTGGGCTGAGTCTATTCTTTGTTGAAGGACGGCCTCTTCCTGTGTTCAATTACAGTGTGTGTGTGTGAGAAAGCACACAGAGGAACGCACTTCTCCTGGAACCAGAGGAGGCTGCTGCTTCAGAAGGGACAGAGAGAAAGAGAGCACTTCTTGGATTTATATTTGTAACAGGGACACAATTCCCTGACTCACCAACAGAAATCCAGATAAAGCTGTGCTGGCAAGAAGCAAACTCGAGTGTCTGGATTGCCCAGGAGTTATTACAAATACTGCACACCGACTAGGAATGTGAGCTTCATTCTTTCCACACAAGGTGAATAAGGTAACTCCGCTTTGTTGCTTTGCTGGATAAAAGGTGGATATCTTCGAACTGGCAACAACCATGCCTTACAACGGTGGATTTTGAGGAAGCAATAAAAGTGCCGTCTGCATGGGAGCAGATGTTTATTGCTGTACAACTGCACAGTGCTATTAACCTCAGTGGGGAAAAAAAAGACAGAAAGGAATGCCTTGCAAGTGATGTACAAAGCTCTCAGGGAGATCCCTGTTCCACCTCACACCTCTGAACGACAAAGGAGAGTCCTTTACAGTCTGCAGAAAGGCACATGAATTCTACAAATGAACCCTAATTGCGGACTCAAGCCAAAATACAAACAAGAAAACCCTGTAAAACTTCTGTAAACTTAGAACAGGAACTCTGCTATGATGGTAAGCAACAACAGCACAGATTGCAATGTTGATGACGATTTTAAATACACCCTGTACGGCTGCATGTTTAGCATGGTGTTTGTACTCGGACTGATAGCAAACTGTGTTGCCTTATATATATTTGGCTGTACCCTAAAGGTGCGGAATGAGACAACAACGTACATGATAAATTTGGCAATATCGGACCTTCTGTTCGTATTTACGCTGCCATTCAGGATTTTTTACTTTGTGGCTAGAAACTGGCCTTTTGGAGATATCCTGTGCAAGATATCGGTCACACTGTTTTATACAAATATGTATGGAAGCATCCTGTTTCTGACTTGCATTAGCGTCGATCGGTTTTTGGCCATTGTCTACCCTTTTCAGTCGAAAACTATCAGGACGAAAAAAAATGCAAAAATCGTATGTCTCACAGTATGGGTCACAGTGATCGCAGGGAGTGTACCGGCGAGTTTCTTTCGCTCTACTAATGCAGTGTACAAGAGCAATAACACTGAAACCTGCTTCGAGAACTTCTCCAGTGACACATGGAAAACATACTTATCCAAGATCGTGATCTTCATTGAAATAGTGGGGTTCTTTATACCCCTAATTCTCAACATATTCTGTTCCACAATGGTTTTAAAGACTCTGAAAAGACCGGTCACTTTAAGCAGAAGCAAACTGAACAAAAAAAAGGTGTTGAAGATGATCATTGTCCACCTGATGATCTTTTGTTTTTGCTTCATACCATATAACATAAACCTGGTGCTCTACTCACTCATGAGGACTCAAGCTTTCAGCAACTGCTCAGTAAAGGCAGCAGTAAGGACTATGTACCCCATCACATTATGCATAGCGGTGTCCAACTGTTGCTTTGACCCTATTGTTTATTACTTTACATCAGAAACCATACAGAATTCTATTAAAAAACGAAACAGACCAAGTAGGAAGGAGTCACGTTATTTGGACACTTTTGTTACGGAAAATTTTATCCAGCATAACCTACAGACACTGAAGGCTAAAATATTTCAAAATGAATCTACAATATGATGGGGGTTGCTTCTTATAGCTTGGAATGAAAATGGGTTGCAAATGAATCTCAACATTTAAAATGGGAATGCTGTAATGTTAACACCTACTGATACAAATACTTGTGTTAAAAGAGCATGGGGAAAACTGGAATATTAGTGAGATTTTCTCTAACCTTTTTTTATGCAGAAATAGCAAAATGTAGGCCGGTACTGTTAAAACTTGCACCCCTTGCTGCTCTGTTAATACAACAATTAGTATTAATATTTGATGAAAAAAAAATGTCACCTATTCTTAGGCTGTACCTACGTTTTGCATGAAAAAAACAAGATGATACTCCTCTTTAAGGTCTCATGCAAGATTGATGCGGTGTGTGTGTGTGAGATTTTACAATATCTGGCACACAACGAAACTCCTTTATGATTCCTGCCTTAGATATGTGTTTATTTATGACTGCTGTATGCGTGAGATGTGTGTGTTTATTCTTGGGAGACACACATTACAGGTCTCCAAAGGGTATGAGCTGAAAATATTTTACATTTCCTTCTTATAGAAGGTGCACTTTCCAAAGTATATTACTGGAATTAACATGTTAAATATGCTCTTCACAAACACTGCACATGTTTATCTAACTATTGTGCTCTGTAAGGACACTTTCATCATCATGAATGTAAATGAAAGCAAATGTTTTTATAAAGTTGGCACTTTAAACAGATGCATGGGTCAACTTTTTTCGCCAATTAAACTTGACAATTAATATTGACATTGTGAATGGTTGTGGTTTCTCATTATTCATTAGGTTGACTATTTTGCTTACAGACAGTAATAAGTGAATAGACTGAGCATATAGATAGTTAAGGAAATACTTATACACAAGAAGAATTTTAGTTATTGTTGATTAGGGGCCCTATTTTCCTGCATTAGTGGCTTTATCAGGTGGAATGGAATTAGCCATGGTTACTCTCAGGAAGAATAGCAGTTTAAAAAGACTGAAATAGTGCCCTCTGGTGTTAATCTAATGAATTTATTAATTAACCTTTGAATGCTCCACTATCATATTTTCAATGAGTGTGCTTCTGTTGAACATACCTTTGTATGACTATAAAGATTTTCATTCATCCAGGTGATTTTATATCTAGTATAAGTAATTCTAAAACAAATTGGCTTGCCGAGTAATCATTAAAGACGTTTCACTACTCATCTGAGCAGCTTCTTCTGAAATGATAAAGCTGCTTGGATGAGTAGTGAAACGTCTTCAACGATTACTCCGCAAGTCCAGTTGTTTTAGAATTACTTATGCTAGATATACCTTTGTATGGTTCTTGTTCATTCTTGAGCTAAGCAGGAAAATGGAAGCTTGGTTCTTGAAAGGAAGATAATTAGATTACCAGTCCATCCCCTGTATAATGGACTTTTGCCATCTGTGCACTACTTAATTACCTCGAAAGAACCAAAAATGAAGTAGCTTCAATTTCCCTTTAGTGTAAAGTCACACTTGGAGATTCGGGGAGATTTGGTCGCCTAGCGACTAATCGCCTCTTCTTTGGGGCGACTTATCTTTTCGAACAACTTCCCCAGTCTTCCGCCTGCTATAATGTAAAAACGACTGAGGCATGGCACTCGCTGCGTTTTGTTTTCCGATGTCGCCCAAAGTTTTCTCGTGAGGCAACTTCAAAAAAGAAAGAGTTGCGAGTGCCATCCCGCAGGCGTTTTTTCATTAAAGCAGGCGGAAACAGTTTGGGGAGATTAGTTGCCCCAAAGAAGAGGTGATTAGTACCTGGGCGACAATCTCCAGGTGTGACCTTACCCTTAGGGTCAGGGCCCACAGGCAGATTCAGGGAGATTAGTCACCCAGCGACAAATCTCCTCTTTTCAGGGCGACATCGGAAAACGAATCGCGCAGAGTACCATCCCGCCGGTGATTTACATTTTAGCAGGCGGGAAGGAAGTTCGGGGAGATTAGTCGCCCGGAAGAAGAGGAGATTTGTCATCGGGTGACTAATCTCCCTGTGTGCCCTGACCCTTAGGAACAAAGGGACCATAGAACATACCTTAACTTTAGACACAGTGTTTACATCTGGCTCAACAATGATTTTCCATTATATACGCTTTGTCAGAAGAATGTACATAGCAGGAAGTGATAAAGGGAAGAATTCATCTTGAGGGACTGCTTAGGAATCAGTACAACCTTGCTCAAAACATTTTTATAGGTGTGTTTTTCATTATGGCAGATGTCTGGCAGACTAGATAAGGATACGTTTAAATACTCATTCCCAGGAATCAGCATTAAGCACAATCTGGAATGTATATAGTTGCCACATTTTTTTTTTATATCACACCAAACAGTGGGTCACTGTGTGATTACATTTAATTGGAACAGAAGTTCACGGTTTTAGCATGTTTAATGGCACTTTCAGATCCTCCATTGTAAATTAGAAATTGTGGCTAAAACACTGCTTAATGGCAAAGAAACAAGAAAACTGTGGGCATTTGTCTTTTAGAAGCCTAAACAAACTAGGTTAAAATGCAGAAAGTCAACCATTTCTAGGTGAGAATATACCAAGTGCTGGTGCTTTCAGACTACTTTAATGAATTAACAGCAAAAAAATTCAACTTTAAAATAACGAGACTAATGTACTGTTGCTCTGCACTGGTAAAACTGGTGTGTTTGCTTCAGAAAGACTACTATAGTTGATATAAACAAGCTGCTGTGTAGCCATCGGGGCAGTCATTCAAGCATGTTATAAAGAGAGATGTCTGTCTGGACTATGGCCATCTTGGCCGTCTAAATAGCTCAATTCAAAGGGCCACATCCAGCCTGTAGACCTCCAGTTCAACACTATAGGTTGAGGGAGTTGGCAACTAGGCTGATATTACAGACAAGCTATTTAAAAAAAAAAAAAAAAAAAAAAAAAAATATATAAAGGGAAAGTAATTCACCTTAAAAAAAAATTACAAGAAGTCACTTCTTGTGTATTTTTTATTTATAAATGTCTGCTTTTTCTTTAAGTGCTTATCCCAGTATTAAGAATTGTTGTAAGTATTTGATAAGCAAGATGAAAAAATAGACTAGACTGAATGCTACACAAAATATAACTAGCAAACAAACCTTTAAATAGGTTCTTAGTAGCTTTAACATTTTTAACTGCAGAGAGCATTGTATTTATCTATGGTAACAAGGGATTTCAAACGTTCTCTAGTGGCACATTTAAAAGTGTATTCCATCCACGCAACAGGTTTATGAAATTTATTGTCAGCAGTTAGGAATAAAAACATTTGTAAAGGAGATAACCAAGGTTTACTCAGAGAAAACCTCTGTTAAAACATGCCGAAGATGCATATTAGTACATGTAAGCACTCTTTTTCCTCAGGGCGAATGGGAAAAGGCCGATTGCCTGTTGCTGTGCACATGCAGGTCATTGCTGAAGTGGTTTATTTAGCTGAATTTTATTTCCTTATAATCCACCCACATGCTTACACTAATCAGTTCAATGCTCCAGTTTTGAAGGTAAAAACAACTCTTGCACTTTAAACCAAAAAGCCTTAGTGCTATAGGGCTCTTACACACGGCCGTTTTTACACTCCCCTGCGTTGGTCTTTCTTCTGTTCAGCCGCAGGGAAGCACAGGGATAGACGCAGTCAATTATTTTGAAGGGGGCTGTACATCCCTGCGTTTGGTGCTTACATGCGTCTGTGCGAGTACAGCCATCTTCAAAATAATTGACTGCGTCCACCCCTGCGGCTTAACAGAAGAAATTGCAACGCAGGGGAGCGCAGGCAAAAACGGCCGTGTGTAAGAGCCCTTAGTGAGATTTGTTTTTCTAAGGATAAAAAGACCTTGGCCTATATGTTTGAGCCTTTGTTGTTTGAGTGTTGGTTGTGCCATGAAAAGCATACAAGATAATTTTGCAATTCAAATATTCACCAAACAGCAAGGTTCATTTACAAGGCAAAAACAGAAACATGTAAATATTACATGTTTCGGATTAAGTAACTGGATTTTATATGTGTCTAAAGATGCTACAATTATGATCTTTTCTGCAACCAAAGATTGTTTGTTTTCAATACAGATGTGTAGAGTCGAATAGTCAGATTTAGAGGTAGAAACAATAGCCTTTTACCCATATCTGACAATTGTTCGGGCGGCATCAATATTTTCAGAGCTGCATGTTGGACAAGCCAACTTATATCCATGTCTTCTGCAGTTATCAGTCGGCTTGCCATACATGCACCGAATATTGTACGATGCGATATTGTCTGTGCGTCTATGGCCACCTTAACTGTATAGGGACAACTGCACCAAAAATCTCCTAAATATATTACTTATAATTTAATCTGCATGGAGCAATAAGGATAGCTTCAGCTCTGCCTTTATAAACAATGTCCTTAAAATGAAATTTTCATCAACTTATGCCTCAAAAGGGGTTGCAGCAACTCCAACAGCTAAACTTATAATACAGCAAACATCTGGTTAGCCAGGCTTTTGTGCAGTTAATTAAGCAAGATACACTGAGAAACAATCACCATATAGCATGTGCATGCATCTTCCCACGAGACAGACTAGCCCTTGCTCATACTTTTTTCTATATAATTACAGATAAGTCACTTAGTAATTATTAGATTCTAGAAAGACAAGTCTGTACTGTGTGTAAAGGCATATGTACACATGACTTTCATAGTGCAGTTTCCACGAGATCAGCATTGATCAAACCAAACGTGAATTTAATTATATATTTTAGTGCCTGGGGTGGAAAAACACACACCGGACGTAAACTGAATGCTAACCTAATAAAGGCAGGAGAAATGACTAAGACAGCAGGAAAAAAAAATACACCCTAAAATCCATAAATATTCATTGTATTGCCTAAAAAAAAAAAAGTGGCTGCTCATTCTACTACCTGATAATACCACATTAAGTAACAGAACCAGACCCTAATATCAGTTTCAGAGTTCATTCATACTGGCCTGTGTACAGAATAAATCTACTTCCCAAATGTACAGTGGGGAATAGTATTCAATGCTGCAATAGAACACTCAAGTGACAGTCCATTTATCACCAACAAATGTTTTCCTTTGTTTTTTCACCATGGCATAACTACCACATTATTCAGCAATTTTTTTCCCCCATAAACTCAAACTGATTTATGAATGAATTGACAGAGCGATCGGTCAATCGCTGATCCCCAAAGCAAAGCCCCGCCCCTGTCACAGTTGACCCCATTAATTCACATTTGTCGGGGGGGGGGGGGAGGTGGCAACTCTACTGGCATTCCATTTGAGAGAAATGTATATAGTATGCTGAAATTTCTGTTGCACAGCATCATGTAACAGCCTTTTAATGGTAATGCTATTATATTTTCTAAGACCATGGAAAAAGACCTTTGAAAACACCATTGAAAAACATGATATGGGGCTGCATAGAAATACTGGCACAGTTGCTTTTTTTTTTTAATAGGGTATATCAGGAGAGTGTGGATGCAGACTACACTGCACAGAAAAGTGCCATGTGTGCTTTGTGTAGGTGCCCAAAAGATTGTATTTAAATATGTGCAAAGTCCAAGCTCAAAACACTGTATCCAGAAAGAATGCGAGGACCTCCAATAATAAAGAAACAAATATATAAAAAGTAGAAAAATGTATTAGGACATAAGACCTAACGCGTTTCGCGTTTTCTATTGGGGCACTTACTCATAGGCATAATTGGGGTAGTGCTTCTCGAAACAGATCAAACACAGTTTACAGCCTCCCTTAAATGAAGGAAGTTTGCTAAAGATGCATCAAATAGTGAAAACAGAGTTCACCACAGGGGAACTAAACTTGCATAGTTTTTCCAGGGTCAAATGTATAGGCAGATACGTTAAATAACCCCATGCCAAGAGAGTGATAATGATTCAACTTTTGGCATTTCCAAAACATCATTTCATGTTACATTTATTGGACTGGATTCGTATCTTCCTGATAACAGAGTGTTGGTTGATTGACATCTTTGCAAAGGATGAACTTCATGTTCCCCTAAAACTATGTCCCTTATTATTATGTGTGGGAGTAAACACAGACCGTGAATGCGGAAAAGTGTCCATTTTATCTGCGTTGAATGGATGTCCACTGCCATCAGAACAGTCCCATATAGCATGAAACAATTAGCTCACATTGCTATAACATTAACTGCACCACACGGAAAACACATGCTTATAAGACCAGTGAGTGCAGAGCCTTATTATACACAACTAATCAGAGATAATTAGCTACTATTGTTAAGTAACATATCACCAGTCTTGTGAATCACCACTCTGCAGACATGAAGTTGCATTGAAGTTTGAAAACTAGACCCAACACATAGGCCTTTTTACATGTGCCTATGATTACGTATCTCTAGATATGAAATGCCTTAGGACGAGGTTGGTTTAATTCATGGAAAAAAATAGAGTTGTATCCACATTGGTGTGTCTCAGGTGTGCGTGCTCATTTATCCAGTTGTCTGCACTTTCACCCCAAGCTACGGGTTCGGGGAGCTGCACTCGAGTGCGAATTACACATGTTTTACTTTGCCGTGTAGACTGTGCCCGAAAGTGAATGGACCTAGGGATTATGCACCCAGGTCATGCTGTACATCGGGTGAGCCATGGCTTAATTTGATTGCTGATCTAATTTATAAAATATATAGAGTTCGGGCCTTTATTTCAGCCGAACCAACATTTTTTTTTTTTATAGTCTGCATTGTTTCACTTCCTTTGGAATAGAGCCGCATATAACCAAATTCTATCTACCTAAACACAAACCAATTGTTTTCATTTTATTCTGCCCAGTTGCATTAAATCGCATTTTTATATTATGTTAAAACAGAGAAATGCACAATACCTCAATCACTTAAATGAAAAAAAAATGCATGAAAAAAAAAGTCAGTAACGCTCACACAAAGCTGTAATGAATAGTTACTAGATTTGATTAATTAATAAAATGTAGGGGTGACAGAATCCAAACCCCTAAACTTAAAATCCACGTGTTAAACCAGAGAAATCACAAGGTAAACTATAAATTCTCTTTTGAAACTGCAAGAGGCACATTTATTGATGGTCGAATTTTGAATTCATGCGTGTTTTTTTAAAAACTTTCTTAAATTTGAATATACTCGAAAATAGACTGATTATTTCATAAAATAATCAAATATCTAAGACTCGAAAACTTGATTGATTGAATGTCAGGAAGGCGAGTAACAAGTCCAAATTGATGCCTGGACCTATCCCATATACCCCACTTATACATGAACAGTCGAATAGTCGAATTTGAGTTCTTAAAAAGAGCCAGAGTATGATAAATCTCGAAATTTGAACTAAAACGCTAATGGAGTTTGGATAATTCACAATTCGAATTTGCGAGTTATGACCATAAAAAAAAATTAGAAAAGTAAAATTTTCAGTTAGACTATTAATAAATCTGCCCCTACTGTAGTTTGATGAATCGCCATTTGCTGCAAATCATATAATTTTACTGTAAACGAATGTGTTAAACTCTGCACCAAAATTCCATACCTCTGTTTTGTAGGATAGTTTGATTTTCCCTTAAAGCTGTCAGAAGTATGTAAGTTGCAGTACAACAAGTGGAGGCCTGAGTCAATGGTTCTCCAGTGGTTGCTGGACTACATCCAGAGCATCAACATTCACTCATAAGAGTTACTGATAGACCAGATTATTTATGAGTAAATCAATTGTACTGAGGGTAGTCTGTAATTAACATTATTCTAAATTGCCCGTGTTTGATCAGCATTAGTAAATAAGTCTTGCTACATCTAGCTTTAACACAAATATTCACCTGGGAGTTTCTAGTTTAGAAAGAATCAATTTAGGTACTCAAGCACTCTGTGTGGCTTTATTGTACTGGCATGAAATGTAAGGCTCCAAAGCTCTCAAATTTGAGGTGTTGTAATATCATCTGTGACTATATATAGATTTTTGGACTTTTGTCCTTCCCAAGTTATTATTTAAAGGGGTGGTTCACCTTTAAGGTAACTTCTAGCATGTTATAGAAAGGCCAATTCAAAGCAACTTTTCAATTGGTTTTCATTATTTATTTTTTATAGTTTTTTTTTTATTTGCCTTTTTCTTCTGACTCTTTCAAATGGACATCACTCATCGCTTTTAAAAAGAAAATGCTCAGTAAGGTTACAGATGTATTTGTATTGCTACTTTTTATTACTCATCTTTCTGTTCAGACCCTCTCCTAGTCATATTCCAGTCTCTTATTCAAATCAATGCATGGTTGCTAGACTAATTAGGACCCTAGCTACCAGACTGCTGAATAAAAAGCTAAATAATCCAAAAACCCTTAAATAATTAAAAATGAAAACTAATTGCAAATTGTCTCAGAATATCACTCTACGTCATACTAAAAGTTATTTCAAAGGTGAACAACCCCTTTAATAAAAATTGCTTCTTTATTGTAAACGTACTTGTGCATACAGCTGGAGTGCTACACAAATACTCAGTAAATGATGTAATCTAATAATTAGACTTAAAGCATTATATAAACACTGTCCAGTGCCTTAAGATTGCTTGGCATCATCATACACATAGAAAAGGTACATGGCCACCATACGTTTGCTAAAGATATATGTATATATCCTATCATTACATGTTGCCCCTGATGTTCTTTATGCATCAGGATAACATTTAGCCCAGAGGTTTGTGTAATGGGAAAACAACGTGTTGTCTTCCTCAGCGGGTTTAACTTTACCTACACCTGTTTGCCGAATTCTCCAACAAACTAACAGCGACTGAGAGGCTAAATGTATAATGAGCAGTTAAAGCAGAACCAGCAACACCAATTATCTTCAGTGAAACAATCATGGACTTTCTGTAATTCCAGGTTATAGGGTTACAATTACTAGATTTCCATTTTCATATATATGAACATTAAAGTAAACTGCTAAAAAGTAACACAAATGGATGCCACTTGTGAAGCTTCACCTTGTACAATATATGAGGCAAAACAATCGTGTTTGTACATGCATAGCAAAAAATTAAGATAGCCACACCTTTAGTTAGGTTGAACACAAATGAGTCAGGTCTATGGCAAAATGTGCAAGTTGAAACAACTTAAAGGGATACTTCAAAATCAGTTAATAGTGCTGCTCCAGCAGAATTCTGCACTGAAATCCGTTTCTCAAAAGAGCAAACAGATTTTTTTATATTCAATTTTGAAATCTGACATGGGGCTAGACATATTGTCAATTTCCCAGCTGCCCCCAGTCATGTAACTTGTGCTCTGATAAACTTCAATCACTCTTTACTGCAAGTTGGCGTGAAATCACCCCCACTTCCCCCCCCCCAGCAGCCAAACAAAAGAACAATGGCAAGGTAACCAGATAACAGCTCCCTAAAGCTGGCCATAGATGCAAAGATCCGATCGTACGAATCATAGTACGATCGGACTTTCCCATCTCCCGACCCGCCACTAACCATTCAGATCAAAGTCTTACCAGTCAGATTAGTTAAAGAACAGATCAGCAATGTTCTGCCCCTGACAGCAATCGTACGATATCTATGTCCAACCAAAGCTAGTGACAGTCTCCCACTGAAAATCGTACGATCGGCAATACACACAGAGATATTATTATCGGCAGCCGACAGAAATTTTCTAACCTGTCCGATCGAACAAACGACCGATCTACGCTGGATGAAAAACGAATCCTCGATTCATACGATCAGATCTTTGCGTCTATGTCCAGCTTAACACAAGATAAAAGCTGCCTGGTAGATCTAAGAACAGCACTCAATAGTAAAAACCCATGTCCCACTGAGACACATTCTGTTACATTGAGAAGGAAAAACAGCAGCCTGCCAGAAAGCATTTCTCTCCTAAAGTGCAGGCACAAGTCACATGACCAGGGGCAGCTGGGAAATTGACAAAATGTCTAGCCCCATGTCAGATTTCAAAATTGAATATAAAAAAATCTGTTTGCTCTTTTGAGAAATGGATTTCAGTGCAGAATTCTGCTGGAGCAGCACTATTATCTGATTCATTTTTGAATTTTTTTTTCCCATGACAGTATCCCTTTAAGATACTGTAGCTTGGTTATTTTGACAAAATAATATTATACATAGAGCTGGAGCCTTCAAAAAAAAAAATAATAATAAATAATGGGGAAAATAAAACAAATTTCAACGGTTTCCATTTGGTAAATACTCACCTGTTGATCGCTTACTTGACTGTGTATATTGCCAAACTGATGGCATGCACTCTTTTAGTGGTGGACCGTCCCTATTTGGCTTTTATGTGGGTTGCTAAAACCAGGGAAGAATCTGCTTGCTTAGCGACCCTGTCAAACAAGGCAAATCTTTACATGTGCCCAGCTTTAACAAACATAATAAAACCAATGCAGCAATATTTTTGTTGTGTGTGGGCGTGTGTGTCTGAGTGTATATATATATATATGTGTGTGTGTATATATGCGTGTGTGCGTATATATGTGTGTGCATGTGTGTACACGTATACATACATGCAAAACAAGGAAATACAGAAGATAATTGTTTTATTGATATGCATAATATGTATGGTCTTAAATTCATGCATTTTCTACATGTTATTGTACAGGTATGGGACCTGAGTTATCCATATAAGGGGTCTTTCCATATTTTGGATCTCCGTGCCTTAAGTCTACTAAAAAATTATGCAAACATTAATTAAACCCAATAGGATAATGTTGTCTTCAATAAGAATTAATTATATCTTAGTTCAATGATATAAATTTTTTGTAGGATTAAAATGGCGTCTAGCCTTCTAATTATTAGGAGCTTTCTGGAAAATGGGTTTCTGGATAAATGATCGCATATTTGTACAGAATTAATATTTCTGGACAATTTCCCCACATCCTTTCCTATTAGAAACCTTCTTATTGCAATGAAATAGGCACATTAAAAAGTCCCCATCTCTGCTTTACATTCACTGGTCAATGAAGCACCTTTTGATCGCAAAAATTTGAGAGCAAACGTTTAAGAATAAGGAACCATATAAATTTCTTTACAAGGAAAAAATTGTTAAATAACTGGAATCATGCGATTTTAAATGGAGGAATTTATTAAAAAGGAATATAATTAATCTCTGGTAAGGTACAGTAAGTTCCTCATGACCCTATATGCCCTCACTGCTGTAAAACACTATGTATCCCAGAGATTCCAAGGTGAATACAGTATGTAAATATTTACAATTTGCTTTAAATGTTGCCTTTAGCTCACCATGTGATAAAACAGGGCTATTGACTCATGGAGTCTGTTACCAGCTTTATCAACGGTTCAGTATTGCCGTTCACACTGAGGTCGGAAATACTCTATTTTAGTAAAATAAGCAATTCAGGCAAACTCTTCTGTGAATGGGTAATAGGATACTTGGAGCTACTGCAAAATAACAGGTCTTTAAACTAATGCATGTTCTTGGCATAGCATGTGCCTCACCCTTAGTCAAATTGGCAAGTCATTCTGCACTGATTATACAATAATAAGTCCACTGATATTAACACTGCACCCATGGCACACCCACATCTAAATCATAACTACCTTTGCTCTTGTAGCTGTTGTGTCTTTACACATTAAATCAGGAATATAAAACTTGTAGTCATCAAGGTTTATTCAAGAATCCTCAGCCAGCTATTTGTGAAATTGTTTTTCAGAAACCGTATGGCAGCAAGGCTGACATAAATGCTGCACAGGAATTATATAGAGTGGTTTAGCTCCAATGTACATCAATGTCGTGTCATTTTAAACAAGCACTTTTTAGATGTAACTTTAAAATCAGACAGACAAAGAATGAAAAGAGACACATGGTCAAATGCAAAAAGACCTCTATAACAAAAGGAATTTTATCAGTAGATATCATTATACCGTTCCAATTGTAGATTGAGATCATTCAATTTTGCAGCACACGGATACAGGAGCTTGAGAGCCCCGTCATGTGAGGTGCTCAACCCAACTCAACCTGTTGAGGAATAGAGTTCGTACACTGCACTACAACAGCTGAATTCCGGTTCAGTTCTGACCTGTGTTAAAAAGTTCATGGCATACAGAGGTGCTTCTTATTTTCAAGTCAAGATAAAGAAAACCCAGTTACACAAAACAACATTTGATCATGTACTTATTGACACAAAAATGATACAATAAAGTATCTGAGTGTGGCAAAGTAAGTGGTGTTTTCGGTCAATGGCATGACAATAAGGTGCGAGAGGCTCTGTTATATTTAAAGAACAGGGATCATGCAAAGTCTGTGCACATACAAGACACATTTGAGGATGTCTATCATAACTCAAACAAAGGAGGTGTCCGAGAACCACAGAAAAAAAAAAAGTTTTGATGCACATAAAGCTGGAAAAGACTATCTATAAAAAGTTTGGACTCCACTAATCAACAGCCAGATAAATTGTGTACAAATGGAGGAAATTCCTCCAGTGTAACTTCTAAGCAACTGAAGGCCTGTCATACATTGGTGAATGTTTATGTTCACGAGTCCACCATCAGTAGAACAATGAACAACAATGGTGTATATGGCAAGGTAAACAGGAGAAAGCCACTGCTCTCCCCCAAACATATTGCTGACCATTTATAGTTTGCTAAAGATCATGTGGACAAACCAGAAGGCTACTGTTAGAATGTGGATGGATGAAGCCAAAATAGAACTATTTGGCTTAAAGGAAGTTTATATCAAATTGAATGACATATTAAAGAATCTTACCAAACTTGAATATATATTTACATAAATATTGCCCTTTTACATCTCTTGCCTTGAACCACCATTTCGTGACTATCTATGCTGCCTCAGAGATCACCTGACCAGAAATACTACAATACTAACAGGAAGAAGTGAGGAAGCAAAAGGCAGAACTGTCTGTTAATTGGCTCATGTGACCTTACATGTGGTTTGTATGTGTACACAGTGAATCTTATGATCTCAGGGGGCGGCCCTTATTTTTTAAAATGGCAATTTTCTATTTATGATTACCCAATGGCACATACTACTAAAAAAGTATATTATTATTATAATGGTTCATTTACATGAAGCAGGGTTTTACACATGAGCTGTTTTACTCAGTATCTTTTAATAGAGACCTACATAGTTTGGGGGGTATAGTTTTCCTTTAAATGAGGAGCGTTACATTTGGAGAAAGAAAAAACACTTCATTCCAGCATAAGAACCTTGTCCCATCTGTGAAACAAGGTGGTGGAAGTGTTCCGGTTTGGGCCTGGAAGGCTTGTCATCATTGATGGAACAATGAATTCTGAACTATCCCAGAGAATTATAAAGAAAAATATCAAGACATCTGTCTATGATCTAAATCTCAAGAAACAGTAGTAAGTTCTGACCATAACCCAATAGAAATGTTGTGGAACAAACTAAAGTGAGCATCATGTGAGGAAACGTACCAGCCTCCAAGAGCTGAAGCTGTTCTGTATGGAGGAATGGGCTAAAATTCCTCAGAGTTGATGTGCAGGACTGATCAACAGTTACCACAACGTTTAGTTGCAGTTATTGCTGCACAAGGAGGGGTCAAATCAAGTACTGAGCGAAAGTGAATACTTCCTTTTGCGGTCCTTGGATAGTTTGTTAATTCCAATAAATACATACCTAAATACCTTTCTTCATCTACGTTTAGATATTTTAAGTTCACAAATTTTCAACCACCACTGTATGTGGCATATTTTCTGCCTGTGTTTTTCCTGCTGGCGGAAAACCGTAGTGCTTTTACCTCCACGTTACACAATTTGTAAATGTTGAAACGTATAGTAATGCATTGGTTTCTATATGAAACAATATTATACAGTTTTTTGCAGGTGGGGGGGCATTGTTTTTAGACTTGCAACAGAATGTGATTGAATTGAAATGTCAGCCTAGAAATACGCTGGCATCAGCCTTCTTCCTTGCCTGTACCCAGAACCACTTTGTTGGCGCAGGAATATGCATGATTTCAGAGTGGAAATGAATGAGTATTTTAAGAGAAAAGAGGAGAAAGAGGAAATCATTTTTAAAAATGTGGATTATTTAATTAAAATGGAGTCTATGGGAGACAGCCTTTCCATGATTCAGAGCTTTCTGGATAATGGATCCTATATCTGTATTTCAATTAATGGAACCTTCTGGATAATGGATCCTATATCTGTATTTCAATTAATGGAACCCTGGTGAGCAATACTTACAGCATCAGCATTATAATAAATGCAGACCCAATCATGTTATCATCCATACAATATTTTTATGGAGAATAGTTCATTTGCATTTTAAACAAGCCTTAATTTTCAGGTGTATCCAGTTGTAACTAGGGTTGACCCCTTTTCTGGAAAAAAATACCGGCCTTCCTATACATTCATCTTTTGGCCCTGTTAACATTGTGCTCAAGCATCATTTTTACTGGCCAGGCCAGTAAAATACCGGCCAGGTGGCAACCCTAGTTGTAACTGAACAGATGTGTTCATAAAACAATATGGCAGATCCTGATCCATACATACTGTGTAATTAATTATATATATCTATATTAATTAATTAATTAATTAAATTAATTAATGGTGTCCCGGCCATACACCTAGTTCATCGATATCTTGGGAGAAAAGGGTTCATTTACAAAACTGTGCCCAAATCATTGAAAGTGAATTAAACCAAACAAAAGTAGTTCTAAAGATATAAATGCACTGTAACTACAACTCTGTAAAACATTCTTGGCACAAGGAAAAAGTCTGGTGTCTGAAACAGTAGCCTTTCTGTGAATAGGACAGGCACATTCACATATCAAGGCAAAGTCTTATGTACACTCACCTACACACTATGAACAATGTCAATCAGGCAAAACGGGAAGATTATACTCACTCACAATTAGTATAACGCTGCTGCTCACAATTATAATAGAACAGCCAATTTGAATTAACATAAAGCAGACCATGGAGAGATAGATAGATAGATAGATAGATATATTCTTTCACTGCAAAGTTGTCTAAACTGACAATATTCCTGTAACTCAGATAAGGGTCTAAGTGAATTGTATTTAGATAGAATGTACAGTAATAAACTCCCAGAGCATCACTGTGGGATAATGAAGACTAATGGCAAATGAGGAATGCACACATGCCAAAGCTTGCATTGCATTCCAGCAATAAGAAGAAATGGGGATGGGGGCTTCTGGCAAGTCTTTATCATACATACTCTTTCTACCAATTAAAAATCAATATACAGACATGTATAGTATTTCCTTCATATATGCTGTAACTGAATTAGTCAATATCAAAAGTCATAATACTAAAAACTAACCAAGACTACTAAAATAATTATAATTAAAAATAAATATCATATATACAGTGTAGTATAAAGCCTTCTGAAAACAGAAGGTATTTACAAGCCTTAAGGGCAGGGGCACACAGGCAGATTCGGGGGGGGGGGGGGTTTAGTCGCCTGGCCTCTTCTTTGGGGCGACAATCTCCCCAAACTGCCTTCCCCCTGCTAAAATGAAAAATCGCCTACGGCAATGCACTCACGGAGCTTGAAGTCGCCCTAAGTTTTCTTTGGATTTCCTTCGGAAATCGAAGAGCCGCTGGTGCCGTTGCGCTGGCGTTTTCTCATTATAGCAGGGGGAAGGCTGTTCAGGGGGAAGGCCGTTCGGGGAGATTGCCGCCCCAAAGAAGAGCCAATTATTCGCCAGGCGACAATCTCCCCGAGTCTGCCAGTGTGCCCCTGCCCCAATACCCAAAATGAGATTTTAACGCTTACATATGGTGAATGCTTTTTGGCTCCTTTTAGCCCATCTTACCCTAAGCAGGTGTATGTAAGTATGTAAAAAAAAAAAAAAAATTATATATATATATATATATATATATATATATATATATATATATATATATATATATATATATATATATATATATATATATATATATATATATATATATATATATATATATATAAGCACGTAGTACCGGCACTCCCAGGATTTGCATAAAAAACTCAAATGTTCGATATGTTGAAATAAATGAAAAAAGGTTTATTAAATCCGAGGTTTGTCCTTGAGAAAGGTTCCTGTGAGGGACCGAAACGTCGGATTTAATAAACCTTTTTCATTTATTTCAACATATCTAACATTTGAGTTTTTTATGCAAATCCTGGGAGTGCCGGTACTACGTGCTTTCTCTATGTATTCTCTAACCAGAGCACCCAGGTATTTTTTGTGCACCCACCTATATATATACATATATACATATATACATATATACATATATACATATATACATATATACATATATACATATATACATATATACATATATACATATATACATATATACATATATACATATATACATATATACATATATACATATATACATATATACATATATACATATATACATATATACATATATACATATATACATATATACATATATACATATATACATATATACATATATACATATATATATATATATACATATATATACACACACTCTACTATGTTGGAAAGTGTGTAACGACATTCTGGATGCGAATGAATAATCATCGCTCAGCGATACGTGCAGCTCTAGCCACAGGTAAAGCGGACATTCCCCATGCCAGACACTTTCTGGGGTGCAAACACCCACTATCCTCTTTACAGGCAATTTTGATTGACCAGATCCCACCTCTAAATAGAGGGGGTGATAGATTGAAACTTCTATTACAACGAGAAGCCAAGTGGATGCGGACCCTTGATACAGTAGCACCCAGAGGACTAAATGAAATGTATTCTCTAGCTAGCTATCTTTGAGTAGATATATGCGATATAGCTGCTTCTAAACTAGAGAAAAGCTCTGTAAAATATTGGTTATATAGCCTGTGGTTAATAAGGTGAGTACGCAATCGCTAAGAATTAGGAGATGGGTTAAGTTGTTACAATTCAATGTATTTTATTCAGTCACAGTCACAGTGTGACTGTGACTGAATAAAATACATTGAATTGAATCGGCTCTCCAGAGTGAACTTTTGCCTGCACCTTGGATGTTATGTGGCTTGGACGGTGCCACTGACTGTTAGATGGAGCCTTGATACTGCTGGAGTGAGGGACCACCCAACCATTTGTTGTACTACTTGTAAGTTCTTACAATGATGTCTATTTAAAATTGTTGCCTCCTAGATACATAGGGGCAGATTTACAAAATTCGAGTGAAGAATTCGAATGTAAAAAACTTCGAATTTCAAAGTATTTTTTGGGTACTTCGACCATCGAATTGGTTAAATTCGTTCGAATTCGAACGATTCGAAGTAAAAATCGTTCGACTATTCGACCATTCAATAATCGAAGTACTGTCTCTTTAAAAAATACTTCAACCACCTACTTCGGTAGATAAAACCTACCGAAGTCAATGTTAGCCTATGGGGAAGGTTAATTAACCCTCGATATTCGACTATTGATGAATCGGCCCCATAGTTTCCGAGTTTCATTGTTTTTAATCTTTTTTAGATGGCCACATTTGATACACTAAAATGATACATTTTCACTGAAGGGTTTCACTGACATTTACACACACAACCCTTTAGCCCAATAATATAGTGAATAAAGTACCCCCTCTTGTAAAATATAAGGATATTATTAGTTACCGAGGAGTTTCATGACCATATAAAAACACGAGGCCGAAGGCCGAGTGTTTTTATACAGGTCATGGAACTCCGAGGTAACTTCTAATATCCTCATATTTTACAACTGGGGGTACTTTATTTATTATAATACACAAATTTTAGTGAGTCATGTGACAGAAATTACATCACTACTCACCGTTTATAAGGATATAATTTACAGGATATTCATGGCTTTTGTGTATTATATCTATATTAGTAATGTATCCCACTATAATACACAAGAGTCCTGAATATCCTTCTTATAAATGGTGCTCAGTGAAGTAATTTGTCCCATGATTCACAAACTTGTGTATTATAAATATTTATTGTACCCCTGTTATAAAATATGAGGACATTACAACTCATCTTGGCATTCCATATGATCATGGAACTCCTAAGTAACTTCTATATTTATATATTTTACATTTGGGTACATTATTGACTATGCATTCACAATACGTCTCACAGCCTGCCCCAACTCAGCCACCATTACACCCTTTTACATAAAAATATGGATGTATAGGATCAGATATAACTAAAATGGTTGTCCAGAAAGCTCACAATTACAGAAGGCTATCTCCCATAGACTATTTTAATCAAATAATTTCAATTTATAAAAATAATTTCATTTTGTTCTGTAAAAAATAAATAAAAAACCAGTACGTTGTACTTGATCCCAACTAAATTATAATTAACCCCCACTGGAGACAAAGCAATCATATTGGGTTTAAAGGAGACGTATAGGATAAATGAAAAAACACAAATTTTGTAGGCAATTATGAGTAATATATGGTGTTGCTTTACCATGGTGCTAAAAATTAATATCTTTAAAAATAGCTCCCAATAGATGTTCACTGGTCCCCGTCTGGGTTTCAAATGAGGGGTGGGTGTGCCCTAACGGTCCCTGCCAGAAGCACAGTAGGAGTCAGACAGCCAATCACAGCCCTGCGGTTACACAAGAACAGACAGGTTTCAGAACCCTATCTGGTCCTGCTAGCTGCTGATTGGTTCCTGTCCTACAATGCAGTGAGCCGAGAGCCGCCGGCTCCCCTGCACAGTCTGGGAATTCAAGAAGGAAGTGGAAGGATTATTGGGGTTTTTGCAGAAATATTCAATAAATCAGCCTGAAACATCACTTTTTAAAGCACAATTCTTCTATATCTAAATGATTATAATCAGGGCCGCCATCAGAAATCGCAGGGCCCTAAACAAAACAAATTTCCTGGGCCCCCTGGGCTGCTCCCACCACAAGCCCCACCTACAGGTCTGCCCTCCCCACCGCACACAAAAACAACAAAAAACAAAAACAACATTGGTGGCTATGGTTCCCACATGATAAAAAAATATTGGTGGTCAGGCCCCCCCCATTAAAAAAAAACAAAACATTTGTGGTAAGGCCCCCCCCCCATTAAAAAATATTGGTAGCTAGGACCCCACATGGGGAAAAACAATTGGTGGTCTCCCCCCCCCATGTTATAAGAAAATTGGTGGTCAGGGCCCCCCTTAAACGTCCATGTAAAAACCACTTGCTCCCCCCCCCCAGAAGTTTAAAAAAAAATTAGTGCCCAGGGCCCCACCACACAACAGGGACCACAAAGGGTTACCTTTGGGGGGCCCTGCCATGTTGTACTTACTTCATTAGTGTGGCCCACCTGCTGTCAGTGAACTGCCAACTACAGAAGGGAGGAGGGGAGCACAGGTGGCTGGATTTTCTTCCAGTGACAGCATTTTCTTCTTGTTGGTCATTTTCTTCCCTTATTGGTCACAGAATTTCAAGTCCTGGTAAAGCTGCATGGTGATTGGATGAGCTGGAGGAGAAGTTCATACCTCAGCTATCCAATCCCTGAGCAGCTCAACTGGGGCTTAAACGCTATGACCAATATGGGGAAGTAATGGACAGTAGATACCTCCCCTTGTGCTCCCGCCCTGCCTTCCTGAAGTCAGCAGCTCTCAGAAAGCAGGGGGGCCCGGCTAATCAAGAAAGTGCGGCGTGGCCGGGCCCCCCTTACCCTCGGGCCCCCTACAACTCTCCCCCCTGATGGCTGCCCTGATTGTAATGCATGGTACATTCTTATTTTTACACAATATGTCGATTATTTTCTGTAGCCTTAAGGTATAGAGATCTAAAATACAGAACAACCCCTTACCCGGAAGGGTCCAGAGCATTCTGGATAACAGGTCTCATATTTGTAATAACATGCACACAATAGATATTTCCATTTACTGTAGCTAAAATGAGGTTCTGTATCATTGTAGGAGAGGCGTTTGTACAATATTTGGATGATAATTTAACATTCATGCCTACACATGGTACACTTAACAGTAGATATAAGCACTCCATTTTCCTTTAAAGAGGATTACTTTGACTAAATTGAGAATACACCAATTGAAATAGATGAACATAGCTTGATTTTGTTCGCACAATTGCCAAGTTTTCCCCCTAAAGAAAAGAGTGCTATCTAGGGCAGTGGGGGATATTCTGCTACAGGATGCCAGTAATTTCCAGCACATTTCCCTGTGACAAGTTATATTCAACATCAAAAAAACAATAAAAGCCCAATGGGCGAACGTAAGATTCTCCAAGTAAATAAAATGTAAAAGCAAATTACTTCAAGATAATCAATGTTGCTTGAAGGTGGGGGGAATAAAAAAAACGCAAATTAAACAGTGATAAAAAAAAATCACTATTATTGGGATGAGAGTCTAGATCAGTGATCTGCAACCAGTAGCTCATGAGCAACATGTTGCTCTCCAACTCCTTGGATGTTGCTCCCAGTGGACTCAAAGCAGGAGCTTATTTTTGAATTCCTGGCTTGGGAGCAAGTTTTGGTTGCATAAAAACCAGGTGTACTGCCAAACAGAGCCTCAATGTAGGTTGACAATCCACATAGGGGGCTACTAAACGGCCAATAACAGCACTTATTTAGAACCCCGGGAACATTTTTCATGCTAGTGTTGCTCCCCAACTCCGTTTACTTCTGAATGTTGCCCACGGGGATCACTGGTCTAGATGGTGAGCAAAGACACTGCTCTGTCGACTTCCTATTTACTCATATGCTGGTGTAAGAAGAGGCTTACTAAGAATCACCTAAAGGTATACGTTAAAGACCTGCCCTGTTGTGAAAACATCAACTAGCAACATGACTTATACTGTGCGAGGTGAAAAGGCTGAAGTACTTGTTAGACTTATTAGTGGGAAGATGGATTGCTCAATGGCATTAAAAAGCTTATTAGTGGGAAGATGGATTGCTCAATGGCATTAAAAAGCTGTAAGACTTGCTCCATTTTGAGGAATCACAGATATGTAACAGCTGCTATAGGTGTAGTAGTACTTTAAAATATGTGGTATCGTTGCTGTAAAGCTGGCCATAGATGTAAAGATTTTTAAAAGATCCAATCATTATCGTGAGATCACGATTATCTTGGACACATTGTACATTTAAACAATCATTTCATCAACTAAAAAGACCATTTCAGGCGAAATTGCCAGCAAAACTGAAGAGTAGCTGCCTGCTTGGCCCTGCATAGATTGCACAGGGACCAATAAAGATTTTTAAACCCGGCCGATTTTCTGACAGATGTCGGTCTTAAAATCGTAAAATGTACGATAGAAAGTTTGGAGGACACAGTCTCAAGGCAGAGAGTTCCAGAGAAAGGCAGAAGCCCAAGAAAAGTCTTGTAGACAAGAATGGGCTGAAGTGATGAGAGGAGAAGGTCAGAAGCAGAGCAAAGGTTGCATGAAGGACTGTATTTTGAGATCAGAGATGAAATATAGAGAGGGGCTTCATTGTTAAGGGCCTTGAATGTACGCGTGAGTAGTTTGGAAGCCAGTGAAAGGATATGCATAGTAGAGTGGCGGATGTTGAGCAATGAGATTGATGGAGTATAGCAGCAGCATTTAGAACAGACTGGAGTTGTGAAAGGTGATTTGTTGCAATACCTGTGAGGAGTAGGTTGCAGCAATGAAGGTTGGAGATGCTAAGGGACAGGACAAGTGTTTGCTCAGTGTGCCTGCTCTACTGATATAAATCAGATTAGATTGTGTGTGGTCACACAGGTTGAGTTCAGCAATTCCCACTGGGCATTTGCGAGTCAACATTCGCCAGTATGTGTTTTTCAGCAGAAACACCAATACGCCAAGCAATTGTCATATCATTAAACTCTATGGGATCTGCATGTTTGGAAATACACTTCGCGGAAATACGTTATGTACCTTCAATATGTCGGCCAAATGCTACGAGATGGACTGTGCATATACATATTTGGGGTGTTGTCTGCTGGTGACAATTACGTTGGGTATTGATGATCATTTTCCATTAAATTGCTTTTCCGCTTGGCTTTTTGTCACAAAAGTTTAATAAAATTCTTCTGAGCAGAATTGTGGGGAACAATTTAAATACAGAAATGCATGTTGGGAAAAGAAAACTACAGGCTGCCAAGCGCACCTAATCATGCGCATGTGATTTCATTGGTGTATTTATTCTCGGCTGCACGTATCTAAAAACCACAATGTTAAAAACGTCCCTGGTGACCTTGCCCTTTTAATATAAATCATGTTACCCAAATTTGTCCTAAGGGGACACAACTGGATTACTTTTCTTATTATCCTTTAAATTATATCCTTATAAACAATGCTTAGTGAGGTCAGTTAAAATCAGTGCTTCGTGATGGAATTTATGTGAAATTAACCAATGAAACTTATTATAATGGATATTGTATCCCCTGCTGAAAAAAAACTGAAGATGTTAGGTTTTTTTTTTTTTGCAATCCCATGACCTGTATAAAAGCACTTGGTCTGTCACCTGCTTTTATATGACCATGGAACTCCATGGCATCTTAATATCCTTATAGTTTTAAACAAGGGGTACTTTATTTTTTTTGCACAGGCAATTTACCCCGTTTTTATTTTCACACTGAACTGGCTCAAAACAAATACAAAGAATGAAAAATCATTATAATAAAAATTAAACCTGTTGAGCTGAGGTTTTTTTTGGTTGCTAGGGTCAGTGAACTCCAAAAACCAATCTGCATTTTCTATTGAAGGCAGAAAACAGGTAGAACATTAGTGGCAATAAACCCTGACCAGACGAGTCTTCCAACTAGGACACCCAAAAATAGCGTTACTTGTCAGTATAAAATACTGAACGGAGTTTGGCAGGTATTTAAATATGCAAATAGGGATTGGGATTGATTTGGTATACAATTGAAGCTTTTATAGAGGACTCTGCTGCATCACTAATAACATCTACAAATACACTAGTCCTTATGAGGAGTAAGAAAGTTATCTGTACATGATGGTGATAAACAATAGATAAGTTTTGTCTTCCCTTGTTTGGGGTTAAAAATGTTAATATGCACAACTCCTCTTAATATCCACTGTGTGCTAATGAAAATGTTAATAAAAACGATTGATAATTCATACATTTGCACAAACAATATGTGGCACTAGGGTATATAGAAAGCATTACAATATGCCCTATTTTGCAATAAGCCAGCTTGTCATAACTGAAGCTGTATGATCATGCTTACACATGTACACAGCCACACCAAGCGGTCACTGAATAATTTGTTTATGTCTGACAAAGCCTATTTATATGTTTGAGACAGTGTTTTTATCATGCCAGGCCCACATGATGACTTGATTCACTACCGACTGGAAAAAGCAGCCCACTACTACATGACTCATACGGCAGGAGTTTTTATTACACCAGGCAAATCCTTTACTGTCTCAGGATCACCCAGACCATCTTCATTTGATATAACAAAGTGGAGAACACTTTTAGGTCAGACAGCTTAAGATGTCCTGTATAACCAAAAAATAAAACTAACTTGTGAGTCAAGGATTTTAATAAGCGATTCATTTTATAAATGATGAAGTCTTGCCAAATACATGAATGTTGGAAATTTCACATAATGAGTCATGGTACTGCTTTATCTTGACAAGACTTAACATAGATAAACTTACTTTCACAGTGACGCAGAGGTGAAAGGTCTTACAATTTTTAACTATTCACATATATAAGTTCATTGCATAAGCAATTGGCAACATGGGCATTTTGGACACGCAGTTGTGTTCAGAGCAGCAGTCCAACATCACTAACCTGATCAATCACTGTTTTTGGTAGAAATTATATTTCTGCATGGCAAACTATTTACTAGTAGGTGTAGTAGAGAAATAGAAAACCAACAGTCATGATTCTGTGTAATTTAAATCATTAATGCAGGCTTGTTCCAAATAATAGAGTGGAGTTCATTTAGTTAGGTCATTCATTCTGTAAAAAAATAAAAATAAAATAAAAAAAAAGACAGGTGTCATCATGCCCCTTATTTGAGGGAGGAAGGCAGAAAATGTTGTGCATGCTTTCCAGACACTGTTCAGAAGAACAGCGTATTTTGATTTAAAAGTTGGTTGGATGGGGAAACATATGAAGAAGTGCAGAAAAGGATAGGCTGCTCAGTTAAAATGATCTCAAATGCTTTAAAATTGCAAGCAAAACCTGAAACATGTAGAAGAAAAAGGAAAACTACCATTCATAATAATGGATAGAAGAATAGCCAAAATGGCAAAGACTCAACCAATAATCAGCTCCAGGAAGATCAAAGAAGGTGTAAAGTAGCCTGTGAGAACTGTTACAATTAGAAGACGCCTATGTAAAGCCAAGCTATCTGTAAGAAGCCCCCGCAAAGTCCCATTGTTGGGGGGGGGGGGGGAAAAAAACAAAAAAACGTGCTGATTACAATTTGCTAAAGAACACATTGACTGGCCTAAAGAGAAGTGGCATGTGGACTGATGAAAGTAAGATTGTTCTTTTTGGGTCTAGGGGCCGCAGACAGTTAGTCAGACGACCCCCCAAACAATGAATTCAAGTCACAGTACAGCGTGAAGACAGTGAAACATGGTGGCACAAGCATCATGATATGGGGATGTTTCTCATACTATCATCATCATCATTTATTTATATAGGTGTTGGGTCTATTTATCACATACCAGGGATCATGGATCAGTTTCAATACATCAAAATATTTGAACAGGTCATGTTGCCTAATGCCAAAGAGGAAATTTCCTTGAAATAGGTGTTTCAAGAAGACAACGACTCCAACACACACACACTCACACAAGTAAATGAGTAACATCTTGGTTCCAGACCTACAAGATTAACATTATGGAGTGACCAGTCCAATCCCAGGACCTTAATCCAATAGAAAACTTGTGGGGTGACATAAAAAATGCTGTTTCTGAGACATAACCAAGAAATGCAGAAGAATCGTGGAATGTAACAGGTGCCAGAAGTTGGTGGACTCCATGTAACACAGATGTGCAGCAGTTCTCAGAAACACTGATTATACAACTAGTTTAGTTTAGTGATTCAAATGAAAGCAAAATCTTGAAACATTTTTCGGTTTATACAATGAATGTTTGAGTTTGTAAAGAAGAATGCAGACCCTGCTATACAGCCGAATATTCCCTTTTCTTCACTTTCTATAAAGGAATTTGATAAATGTCTCTTCATGTTTTGATTTTGAATAGAATGTGCAGTGTTCCAAATGCATTTGCGTGTACGGAATAAAAGCTATTATAAGGATTTTGACCTTTATCGCACTGCTATTATTCTGAACACAACTGTATATTGCCAACAGTACAACCCTTTCAACAGGTCAATCATTTACTGGCTCCCTTTGTTTACAGCTTTGTATATAGTGAATAAAGGTGCTCAACAAATAGTGAAGATAAGGGGTAGGGGCTGGGTGTGCTGGAAGAAGGTAAGACAGGTGTAGTTGAGGGCAGGGGAAGGCCAGCTAATTGTCTTTCCCTGCATCTTCTTAAATGCTCTTGCAATTTTCCCAGTTTAAACCCCCCTTTTTGGTTTAGTCTCCATTTCAGCGTTGAATCTTATTTGCAGTGTTCCCTTCATTATAGGTATTATACTCTTAGGACCCTAAAATCTGACAAAGCTCATTAGAACATTCCCACTGCACTACATGGATGCAGTTCACCGTTAGCAAAGAAAAGGAAATGTTTGTTCTCCAAGAGGTGTACTCGGCTCTTCTCATCCGTAGCACATCAAACAAGATGCTGTGGTATAAGCAATTAAACCTACACAATTTTATTATAGCAGTGACCTTCCAGATTTGTGTGTTAGCAATGAAGATCATTTCTATGAAAGCATGTCAGAAATACACGTTCTACTGTATGCAAAACTAATCAGGAAAATCAATGAAGCATTTGTGGGTTACCCCATAACAGACAACTTTAGCCTATGTATCCTTATTTTGTTTTACAACACTTAATTGTACCAATTCCAATACTATGGAAATGCCTAAAGGGATACTGTCATGGAAAAAAAAATCAAAATGAATCAGTTAATAGTGCTGCTTCAGAAGAATTCAGATTTTTTTATATTGGATTTTGAAATCTGACATGGGGCTAGACATATTGTCAATTTCCCAGCTGCCCCAAGTCATGTGACGTGTGCTCTGATAAACTTCAATCACTCTTTACTGCTGTACTGCAATTTGGAGTGATATCACCCCCTCCCTTTTCCCCCCAGCAGCCAAACAAAAGAACAATGGGAAGGTAACCAGATAGTAGCTCCCTAACATAAGATAACAGCTGCCTGGTAGATCTAAGAACACTCAATAGTAAAAACCCATGTCCCACTGAGACACATTCAGTTACATTGAGAAGGAAAAACAGCAGCCTGCCATAAAGCATTTCTCTCCTAGGGGCAAATTCACTAAGCGCCGAACGCTAGCGTTAATTCGCTAGCGTTTGGCATTTTCGTTACTGCGCAAATTCACTAACGAACGCTGGCGTAGTTTCGCTAGTGTTACTTCGCACCCTTACGCCAGGCGAATTTTCGCTAGCGACGTAACTACGCAAATTCACTAACTTGCGCAGTGTACTGAACGCTACCTTTTACGCTAGACTTCCTTCGCCACCTCAGACCTGGCGAAGCGCAATAGAGTAGATAGAGATTGTTTCCAAAAAAAGTCCCAAAAAACGCTGGCGTGTTTTCTACATTATGGGTGATAGGACGAAAAAGATCGAAAAAATTTTTGGGGCTCCCCTCCTTCCCCCCTACATTTCCTGACTCATGGCAACTTACCTAGACAGTGGGCACATGTGTAGGGCAAAATAAAAATTTTATTTGATGATTTGAAGGTTTTCTTGGCATTTGTAGTGCGGATACGTATTCCTCCATTGAAATTTGAATTTTGCGCCGTATGCAAATTAGCCTTCGCTAGCATAACTTCGCTTTACATAGCGAATCAACGCTAGCGCAACTTCGCAACCTTACGCTACCCCTGAACACAACTTCGGATTTTAGTGAATTTGCGGAGCGCTGGCGAAACTATGCCTGGCGAAGTGCGGCGAAGTTGCGCATGGCGCAACTTCGAGTCTTAGTGAATTTGCCCCCTAAAGTGCAGGCACAAGTCACATGACCAGGGGCAGCTGGGAAATTGACAAAATGTCTAGCCCCATGTCAGATTTCAAAATTGAATATAAAAATATCTGTTTGCTCTTTTGAGAAATGGATTTCAGTGCAGAATTCTGCTGGAGTAGCACTAATAACTGATGCATTTTTCAAAAAAAAAAAAAAAAAAACAAGTTTTCCGATGACACGATCCCTTTAAGATAACAGACAGTTACACATACTTACGGATTTCAGCAATTACTTACAAAAGCAGAACAATCAGTGAAAAATGATCAGTATGACCTATAGGTAACTTTTGATGTAGATTAATATTTTGAAAAGAAATTTAGTGTCAGTATCACTTTAACATCAATGCAAGTGACATCATAAAGCAATGATTACAACATATGAGATCACTAAGCACTATTTAGAAGGATAAACTTCTACAAGCTATTGAGAGTGTCGGTTATTAAATATACAGAAGATGCAACATGCTTTATTAAAGGCTCCAGAGGGTATATTTCCTAGTACATAGCATAAGCAATGTACAGCAGAAAGGTCTACATAAATGTTAAGCAAAAAGTAAATATTTATGCTACTATAATTGCCATTTACTTTTGTTACTAAGAATCTTCCTGCTTCCTATAAGGGTGTGTGTGAGAAGACAATAATTATGCTTAATATATACTTGTAATGATGGCTTTCAGAGACTTTAATAATAGTACGAGTTAGAAATATGTTCAGCTTGTTTGGGGTCTGAATAAATATCAATACCCCTTCTTTAGGAATTGTAAGGGAAAGGTTTACAACATAATGGTATTAATGATTCAGCATTTGCACACAATACACTGCAGAGATAGCTGGTTCTTTACAACGTAGTATTCTTATGACATCATTAAAGGGGACCCGTCACCCAAAAAAATTATTCAAAATCCTGTTTTATTACATTAGTCAAGCAAAATTAATTTTAATTACACTATATAAATTATTTGTATCTTGCTGCCTTCAGTTTGGAATTTCAAAATTATAACTAGAAGGCAGCAGCCATTTTGTGGACACTGTCATTAAGGCAAGCCTTGTATCATCTCAGAATCTTGTTTGTGCACCAGAATGGGGGACCCCATGTCCATCCCCATGCCCTGGCTACACAATTAAATGGTTAAGAGAATGGGGGAATGTGGGGAGAGCAGTGACATCTAGGAAGTGCTGAATGGAAAGTGAAAGTAATTGTCTGCCCCACCTCTATGCCCATGGCATAGAGGAGTGGCAGACAATATTTGATTGACAGCTGAGATTTTTAAATGAGCTTACAACAGCTATGAATGCTTTAATAAAAAATAGAAATTGGATTTCATGCTTAATTTGAAAAGGACTTTTCTTATACAGATTTTTGTATCTGGGTGACAGGTCCACTTTAAGCCATCTAGTCAGAGAGTCCCAAAAATTGGACTGATGCAGTCTGACCCAAATCTGCTACAGCTATCAGCTAAGCCCAAATGTTCTGCTTATCAGCCTCATGGCTCATGCCTTTTTATGATTCCCTCATAAGTGTTTATGAAATTAAACGCGTAAGGCTGTGGGACACTATAAACTCTTCACTTTGAATTTATCTGCCTGGTGGGAGTTTGACTTCATGGAGTACCTGCTCCAAACGTTTTTTCGGCTTGTCCGCTCCCCGTGCTGAGGGCTCTTCCCTTATGTGGCGAGTAATCACTCTACTTAGAGACCCTGAACTCCAGATGTATTAATGGATTCAAACAAGTCAGAATATCTAGAACATGCAGTACAGTTTTGGTCTCCAGTGCTCAAACAGGACATTATTGTATCAGAAACGGTACAGAGAAAGGCAATTAAGCTGGTAAAAGGTATGGAAAAATCTAAGCAATGAGGAAAGACTGGCCAAGTTGGGGTTGTTCATGCTGGAGAAGAGGTGCTTAAGGGGTGATATGATAATTATGTATAAATATATAAGGGGATATAAGGGGATCATTTAATAATGCTTTATTTAGCAGTAGGTCTTTCCAGCGGACGCGAGTTCACCCACTCCGATTAAAAGAAAACAGGTTCCTCCTATATATTCTGAAGGGTTTTTTTTACAGTGAGAGCTGTGAAGATGTGGAATTCTCTCCCTGGATCAGTGGTACAGGCTGATACATTTAATAGCTTTAAAGGACATGTAAAGGCAAAAAAATAAAATCCCATTTTTACTTTAATAAAAAAAAAACACCTATCTCCAATATACTTTAATTAAAAAATGTGTACCATTTTTTAAAAGAAACCCGACTGTATGCAGTGAAATTCTCCCTTCATTTACTGCTGTGGATAGGAATTGTCAGATGGTCCCTAACTGCTGAGCAGGGGGAAAAAAAGAAATCATACTTATGAACAGCCATGCAGAACTCAAGCAGCTTTGTTTATGACGATCCCTAAGCAGCCCAGACCACACTGAGCATGTGCACAGTCTTAGTCTTGCAAAGAGGTTTAACAAAGTAACAAGATGGTGACACCCCGTAGCCAACTTTGAAAGCATAAATTATTTGTTTGATTAGGCTTGTGGTGCAGTAAGTTCATGTTTATATTTAGTATACAAAATACAGCATTTCTAGTCTTATTCTATTTTAGACTTTTGGATGGCTTTTTAGCAAGAGAGTGAATACAGGGTTATGAAGATAGCTCATAGTACAAGTTGATCCAGGGACTAGTCTGTCATCTTGGAGTCAGGAAGGACCTTTTTCCCCATCTGAGGCAAATTAGAGAGGCTTTAGATGGGGTTTGAACTTGATGGACGTGTGTCTTTCTTCTACCTAACTTACTATGTAGAACAGATACGGTATTTATACCCAGTAACTTATAGAAAATTATTTGAGGTAGGGGAAAACAAAACCGATGTGAAGAATGTTTTTACATTAAAAAAAATTAAGTTTACATAGGCAATTCATTCTGAAAATTAAGATGCATGTATACGTGTTCTATTATTATTTTAGGGTATTTAAGAAACATGAGTGTCTGAAGTTTAATTAAACACAATAGAACTGGTAAGGCTTTTTGTAAACATGAAACATGGGAAAAAGCAGTGCTGAAAAAACATGGTGGAATGAACACCATGATTTATGCACATAATTTAAAACCAATGTAAGTCAAATACATTTTTAATTCTTGGTTGAACTATTTAAAAAGAAAAACATCCTCCCTTTTTGAAACCAGCTCATTCAGACTTGTTCAGAACTGCCAGAAATAAATATTATCAGATGGTTGATGCTGAAATGGCTTTTATATAAATACCAACCCAGTCCTTTAGCAGCAAGATTACAAAGGGCAATGGCAAAGCATTCAGCTTAAAAAAATCACATACACAATGCTAAACAAATTCTCCAAAATATCGAGTTATAAATGGATTTTGATATTCAAATCAGCTAATTTTGAGATAACAGAAAAGGACCAGTTTTGTGGAAAATAATTGGCCCTTGTGTGATGATGCTTTGTATGTATTGAGTTTGTACTGCAGAATAAATACAGATGAGAGGATGAAACAGTAATAGGTTCAACACCTAAAGATACGAGTAAATACTGCATTCACTGTATACATCCAAGGTCTTCTGTTTTACATTAGATTGCGCTAACATTGTCTGCTGAAGAATGGGAGCACAGTTTAGAGGGAAATAAACTATAAATTACCACTAAAAACACATCTACGAAATGGTTTCACATTGCTTAGCAATGTAGTGTACATATGTAAATTACAAAAAAACATTTACTTACTGACTGCCAAGCCAGGCACTCCATGATTTGGTGCTCACAGCGCTCTAAGTATTTGATCATATTGCTGGTTAGGCTTGGTTCTGCCTTGATAAAGCATTCAATCACTTTGTAAAAGTCAAAAGCCTTAATTTCAAACACCCGCAGGATCCATGGAAATGACAAATTGGTTCCTGAACTGCAATATGCCTGAGAAGCATTTCCTAAAAAAATATACATAAGAAACATTGTTTATATAAGTAGCAATCTCACCCATGCTAGATAATGTAAGTAGCTGAGCAATACATTTTTCTCTATTAATTAGGATTCATAAGGAGGTCAAAAAGTCTATTAAAGAAGAGCTTCTTTATCGTCTAATTAAAGGGGTTGTTCACCTTTGAAATAACTTTTAGTATGATGTAGAGAGTGATATTCTGAGAAAATTTGTAATTTGTTTTCATTTTTCATTATTTGTGGTTTTTGAGTTATTTAACTATTTATTCAGCAGCTTTTCAATTTGCATCTTAACCAATCTGGTAACTAGGGTGCAAATTACCCTAACAACCATGCATTGATTTGAATAAAAGACTGGATTATGAATAGGAAAGGCCTGAATAGAAAGAGGAGTAATAAAAAGTATAACAATACATTTGTAGCCTTACAGAGCATTTGTTTTTTAGAAGGGAATTGAAAGCTGCAAAGACTCAGAAGAAAAAGGCAAATAACTATAAAAAATAAATAATGAAAACCCATTGAAAAGTTGCTTAGAATTGGCAGTTCCATAACATAATAAAACTTACCTTAAAGGTGAACCAACCATTTAACAGTAGGTTAACCCAAAGGAACCATGTATTTTAATATACAAGAAATTCCTTTATCCAAAGATAACTGTCCCAAGGCTTTTTTCAGTAAAAAAAATTTAATTTTATTTAAATTAGCATTAAAACTCCGATACAAACAAACCCCACCAGGCCAGGTATAAATCTCGCAGAGGACATGCTGTTCACAGATACACCTATGACTAAGCGCCGGAGGGTGCGAAACGCGTAAGGTGGGCCTGGTGGGGTTTGTTTGTATCTGAGTTTTAATGCTAATTTAAATAAAATGACATTTTTTTTACTGAAAAAAGCCTTGGGACAGTTATCTTTGGATAAAGGAATTTCTTGTATGTTATTGCCTGAGAACTGGGGCGAGTCCCTTGGGCTTAATTAGATGGAAATCAGATGTGGACTCCCAATTGATGTATAACATGTATTTTAATAGACATGTTTCTACGCTAACTTTTCAAACTGTAAATCATTGTTAAAGGAAGGTGTTTAGTACAAGCTTTCTACAATAAATAGAAGACTCACACATACATCTCACATGATCTCAGGTTCAAAGATAAAATATTATAAATATGAATATTTTGAATAGTTTCAACAGGCTGATACTGCAACAATGTACCATACAGGCACCCCAAAATGTAGTAAATTCTAGGTGTTAAAAAACATCATGTATTTTGAATGATGTACCATGCCCCACCATTTTTATGGAGGATTCCTAAAATGTTCTAAATATATATTTCTCTTTTCTTCTGATTATATAGTTAAATGTAGGCCTTTGTAAATTAACTTTATTTTTAATGCCTCAAACACCGTTACTACAGACCTGGACAGGATAAAATACTTCAAAATTGGTAAATAAGTAACTTTTTAGACTACTGAATCTGTGTTAGTCCAACATACCCATGCAACATAAGTACTATCATTGTGCTGCTGTAAGCAGTTACATGGCAATACTAGTGGCAAAAAAAATCTCACTTGCCACTGATAATAGCCATTCAGTACTGGCCAAGCTGTGCAATCAATTTGGCCTTCCCTCTCTGCTGTTGCGGTCAGGAGTGGTGACCTACTACAAAAAATTTTAACAGTGGTAATGGTTCAAGCATTGACATTAAAACTTGACAGCCATATGAAAAAGTTTGGGAACCCCTCTCAGCCTGCATAATAATTTACTCCACTTTCAACAAAAAAAAGAGAACAGCGGTATGGCTTTCCTTTTACAGGAACATCTGAGTACTGGGGTGGTTTCTGAACAAAATTTTCTAGTGAAGCAGTATCCAGTTGTATAAAATTAAATCAAATGTGAAAAGCTGGCTGTGCAAAAACTTGGTACCCTTGTAGTTTTGCTAATTTGAATGCATGTAACTGCTCAATACAGATTACTGGCAAGACCAAATTGGTTGGATTAGTTTGTTAAGCCTTGAACTTCATAGGCAGGTGTGTCCAATCATGAGAAAAGGTATTAAAGGTGGCCAATTGCAAGTTGTGCTTCTGTTTGACTCTGCTCTGAAGAGTGACAGCATTGGATCCTCAAAGCAACTCTAAAAAGATCTGAAAACAAAGATTGTTCAGTATCATGGTTTTAGGGGAACTCTACAAAAAGCTATCTCAGAGGTTTAAACTGTCAGGTTCAGCTGTAAGGAATGTTATTAGGAAATGGAAGGCCACAGGCACAGTTGCTGTAAAACCCAGGTCTGGCAGGCCAAGCAAAATACAGGAGCAGCATATGCGGAGGATTGTGAGAAATGTTACAGACAACCCAAAGATCACCTCCAAAGACCTGCAAGAACATCTTGCTTCAGATGGTGTATCTGTACATCGTCCTACAATTCAGCACAATTTGTACAAAGAACATCTGTATGGCAGGGTGATGAGAAAGAAGCCCTTTCTGCACTCACACCACAAACAGAGTAGCATTGTTGTATGCAATAGCTCATTTTTGGAGACAAAAATTTAGTTATTTGGCCATAACAAAAAGAGCTTTGCATGGTGGAAGAAGAACACTGCATTCCAAGAACATCACCTGCTACATACTGTCAAATTTGGTGGAGGTTCCATCATGCTGTGGGCTGTGTGCCTAGTTCAGGGACTGGGGCCCTTGTTAAAGTTGAGGGTCGGATGAATTCAACCCAATAAACAAATTCTTCAGGATAATGTTCAAGCATCAGTCACAAAGTTTAAGTTTCTCCGAGGTTGGATATTCCAACAAGACACTGACCCTAAACACACTTCGAAATCTACAAAGGCATTTATGCAGTGGGAGAAGTAAAATATTCTGGAACGGCCGTCACAATCCCCCGACTTGAATATCATGGAAAACCTATGGGATGATTTGAAGCAGGCTGTCCATGCTCAGCAGCCATCAAATTTAATTGAACTGGAGAGATTTACGAATGGTCAAAAATACCACCATCCAGACACTCATCAATGGCTATAGGAGGCATCTAGAGGCTGTTACATTTGCAAAAGGAGGCTCAACTAGTATTGATGTAATAGCTCTGTTGGGATACCCTAATGTATGCACCTGTCTAATTTTGTTATAATGCATATTTTCTGTTAATCCAATAAAAACTTATTGTCACTGCTGAAATACTACTGTTTCCATAAGGCATGTTTATATATTAAAAGGAAGTTGCTGCTTTGAAAGCTTAGCCACTGACAAATAAAACTCCAAAGCATTAAGAGGGGGTTCCCAAATTTTTTCATAGGACTAATTCATTTAGTTTGAGAATATAATACTTACTTGCATAGGAAGCCACAACAACTTCAACAGCACAGGCCAACAAACAGATATGAAAGATGTCATTATTTAACAGCTTGCTAGAAAACAAACACAAAAACAGATTTTGTAAATTTCTTGCTACACTTGTCAACGTACCAAGCTTTTGTAAATGAAAAATGTGTACTTTAAATCTTAAGGTGGACAAACACAGAGATCAGCTCGTTTGACGATTTCACAAAATGAGCGGTCTCTCCATGATATGCCCACATTGAGGTGGGCGATATTGGGCTGATCCCTAGGGCCCAACGATTGTATCATAATGCAGGCAATACGGGCAGTCGTATCGTGGGACTGCATCAGGATTTTTAACTCTGCCTGATCAACGTCTGGCCAATTTTTGGCAGGATATCGACGTCCCCATGGACACGGCCATGTCGGCAGCGTTAATCGGCCTGTGTATGGCCAGCTTTAGTCAGTTTACATAATCCAAAAAACACAGTAGAAGAAAGAATAACTTGAGGCAGGTTTTCAGTGTTATTTTGAAACACTTTACAATACAAATCACAATAAATACATTTGTTAACAAACCTGAAATTGTGTACAGATAAACGTTCTTCCTCCTAAAATGCAATGAAAATGGACAGTTAGAAAAAAAGTACAATTTAGTTCTTACACAGCTACTTGTATGACTATTTATAATGCTTACCGTTTTTAAAATAGCTTCCATCACTCGATAATATAAACACACTCCAAGTTTGTACCTCTATAAAGACACAGAAAAATATATTTACATACATAGATGGAAACAGTTTTTTGTTCCAATTGAAATATGATAAAAAAAAATATGAAAGCAATTAAGAGTTTAAGAATCTAAATATATTTTGTATCATTGTTTCCGAGTGGAAACAATGCTATGTAAAGATAAATACCATTGCTATCAAATTTACAAAGTTCTTTTCTGTGCTGGATTTGACACCTCTAATAGCTAGCTATATAGAATGTTTACCTAAAAAGACCCACCATTATGCTACAGATATTCCAGAGAGGAAATGTACATTTTAACATGTAGTAGGAGAAATGAAGAATAACGCCTAGTCATTTAGTATTCAACTAATTTCAAATATTGTGATAAATGATATTCCTTATGTGTATTTTTATCTTGAAAAACATCTTCAAATGGTGTTCAGTTAATTTGCTTTTGAATCTGAGCTGCATGCCAAGGATCAAAAGCAAATTAACTGAACAGTTATGTCCCAAGTGCCCCCCCCCCTTCAAGTCACTGAAAAAGGAAGATGTAGCGTTCTGGCTATTGTTAGAGATACGTTCACGCCACCCGTTACAGTTTAATTATATATTCTATATTAAAAAACAAATTATATCACACAACCTATTTACAAAGTTTTACACTAAACTGTTCCTTTAAATTTTAACAGCATGCTGCATATTTAGAAGAAGCAAAAGTAGTTAGCTGCTGGGAGAGATAAATGAACTCGACAGTACATTACTAAGACTGCAAATCCTCTTTAGAGATGACTGAAATACAGTCATCTGAAATGTGCTGCTGGCAAGGAGGAAAAGTGTCTTGAGTGAAAAGATCAGAGAGGTTGGTGACACCACATGAATGAACAAAAGGCTCTTTACAGTTTATTTTA
Source organism: Xenopus laevis (assembly GCF_017654675.1). Classification (NCBI taxonomy): domain Eukaryota; kingdom Metazoa; phylum Chordata; class Amphibia; order Anura; family Pipidae; genus Xenopus; species Xenopus laevis. Next base: position 126,467,310 of record NC_054374.1, on the reverse strand, counting down.
CAGGAAGACTCACAGTTGACCGACAGTTACACTCCACTTACCATTCTTGTGCAAACATTCTTTCTGATTGTGCATGACATCACATTGCAAAGGAAGAAATGGTTTAACATACCAAGAACTATCTCAGACAGTAACTCTGGCTATACATATGGAGATTTACTCCTTTAATCTTTAATAAGTAAATATGATCCAGGAAGTAGGCCAAACAACCAACATGGTATCCATGGGTCATGAACCACATGGACCAATACATATAGGATATCAGCTTGTAAAAAAGACAGTCAACGAAAACTTGTTTATTAGTTTCATAACCTTATATAAAATCCCCAAGGGAGATGTTACAGGTAACTTTTCATTTTGTGCAATGAGAAAGACAAATTTCTATTTAAAAGAGAATACCCTCATATTTATAATATATATATTCAAGCAATACAAGATTTTCTACTATCAAAATTCAGCGTATAAGGCAGACTAACCATGATTGCTAGCCAAGAACCAACATGCCACTTTTTCACATGATTTGGGCCTGCCTTATTATAACTGCATAATTTTCTCAAATTGTGACATCACAAACCAGCTCCCCCCCCCCTTTTTTTTTTTTAAATTTTTAAACAGTATACACCAATTGGTAATGAAACAACAATTAACTTATCAAAAGAAAATCAGACATCTTCTCCCACGTCTTACAAAATAGTTATAAGCTACATGTTGCTCCCCAACCCTCTGGATGTTGCTTCCAGTGGCCTCAAAGCATGTGCTTAATTTGGAATTCTTGGCTGGGCGGCAACCTTTGGTTGTAATAAAAGACAGGCGTACTACCAAATTGAGCCTTCTGTAGGCTGGCAGTCCACCAAGAGGATTGTACGTCTACAAAAAAAATGTCAATATTAAATAAGCCCAATAGAATGTTTTTATCCACCAACATACTGCTTAGCTACCATCAAAGTACTTATCTTTAAGAAATAAGAAAGTTCATTTGCTGAACTGCAAATCTACCATATGTCTTCCAGCTTCTTCCAGAGCTCTAGAAGGTGAAAGTATGCGAAATGCTTCAAAAAAAAAACACCAAGGCAAGGAATGTCTGACCAGGGATTAATGGGGAGCCACACAATAAGCACGTATGAAAAATAGCTGTTACAGTTTTGTTTGGCACACTATTAAGAGAAGTTTGTCAGTACATTTTAAAATGATTTTAAGATGAAAGTTTCAAAGCAGTTTTACACAAGTGCATGTATTTTATGCCTTAGTCCACACAATCTATATGTGAAAGGAGAGGTCTGAACAATTGTTTGGAAAGAGAAGGGGCATGTTTCAACATGTACTGCATGCCAAAATAACTAATTTTGTCTGTGCACATAAACACATTGAGAGTGCTCACAGAGGAGAGCAGTCTCTCTGAAACCCCATGATCCCTAAAGCAGTGCAGGCTTGTGGCAGTTAGCTGATCATATAGATGTCCAGTTGAAAGGTGGGGCAACTGTGCAAATTTTGCCCCCAGGGCCTGAATTTCCTTAGTCACACAACTGTTCAGACCAGTGTCCTGTAGCAAAGCACAAGTTCAGTATTCTATATTCCATAATCTATATTTTTTAAAAAAAATCCAGATCCAGTTGAAGATAATTATCATGCTATTTAACATAATAACATTAAAACTTAAAAAATTCTACAACAATTTACCTGGTATCCAATTTCTGCACACGCTTGGCCAACGGAACTGGCAAACTTTTCTTTGAATACATGTCCGAAATGTTCTATTCTGTCTGTTATCTTGGTCTTTGGATTGACGGTGCAGTTCTGAAGATATTTAAGACAATGGTTAGTTTTAAAGGGGAGCGATCGCAAAAATGAAAATTGTATATAGACTTCGACATACTGAAATAAGATCTAAACTACATGTCATGAGCACTTTAATAAATCTGGAACACCCCACTTTTGAATCACAGGTATTGGCGTTTATTTTTCTCAGTATACAAGATTGCATTTATCCTGCTTTAACTGGACAAAACAAAATAATTACTAGATATAAAGAAGTTAGAGATCTCCACAGTCTAGAGTGAAAATCCACTACTCTCCATTTATTTTGAAAGGCATATTTTATAAAAGGGTTACCGTATATACTCGCGTATAAGCCCAAAACCCACGTGGCGGCCATGGGCGCCGCCATTTTGGGAGCGAACGCCGGCAGGGAAGGACGCGCCGCCCGGAGCTCCTGGACCTGCTCCGGGCGGCGATCGTGACAGTCAGTCACAGACAGTCCTGCTGGGGCCGCGGAAGGAGCGTATAGCCGAGAAGGAATAAGAGGGAACATTAGGTGGGCCCCCAGGGCCTCGTCAGCCCAGATCCACTCCTGCGGCTGGCAGAGCTGCTTCTTGCCTTCACTCCTTCCTGACCTCCCCCACTCAATAGCAGCTGTAATACACATGAAGAAGGTAAGCACTGGGGGAGAAGGGGGGACAGAGGGGAATTTGTGGCTGGGGGCCCCGTGCGGGTGGTGGGGAGGTAGTGTGCAGCCTCTGATTCCATAGTTTTCTGTTCCATAGTTTTTGTTACTCCTTTTTCTCAAAATTGTCTACAAACTTCTCAATATGATTTTATCTGTTAAATCATTTCTTTTAAATGTAAAAATGAGCTGACTTATGTCTCGATATTCACATTTTGAAATCTGACATGGGGCCCCTAGGCTTATACACGAGTCAATACATTTTTCCAGTTTTCTTAGGTAAATTAGGTACCTCGGCTTATACACGGGTCGGCTTATACACGAGTATATACGGTAACTTTGATCCATTGGTAAATACTCTTAAAACTGTCATAGAAATGAATGGAGAGTGAAGAATTTCACTCGAGCGGACTGTGGAGACCTCTAACTTCACTTTTTGATAAATATGCCCCATAGATTTCAAGTATAAAGTAGGCATGGTTTTGGGTTCAACAGAAGAATCTAATTAACTTGCAGTCACCCAAAGGCAAAGCATTACTATAATAATATAAATTCAAAGTGGCAAGCCCTACTCTCATTACTCAAGGATGCTACACATGCATACATACTGCATTACTACTAATTATAAATACTTATTATTATTACTATTATTATAATAAAGTGTCAACTTATTCAGCAAAGCTGTAACAGAAATGGGCGAATACATTGAACAAACAGATTACATAAACATATACTATAACTAATACAAGTAAAGAGGGGCCTGGCTTGCAATCTGAAAGGAAAAGAACAGCAACCCTGAGTTAAAAGAAAAATGTGAGATTTGTGCCAATAGTATACAGATGTCAAATGACCAGCATGTTACTGTCCCATTTTTCCAACTCCAAATCTGTGCATCCCTATAAATGAGCAGATAGATTTAGTCACTTACACTAAAATAGGAGTCAAGTGTGTCAGGTGGCTTGTCATTTGCAGAGCTTAAAGTAACCATCAGCTGCTGAACTGTGTTCATTGCGGCTCTATAGAAACAAACATACAGTAAAAAAATTACAAGATGTACCAATTTTATGTTCTAAACAATACTATACTCTAAGGATTGTACAATAAGTTAATGTACATCAAAAAAAAAGATTAAATGGACTAATATGCATGTATGTGTACTGTAAAGTGGTCCCTGTCCAAGCGTTCAGTTCCACCAAATGACCACCAGTGTTCAAGCATACAGAAATATACATTTCTCTGAGAAATGGACAATAACTGCCAGTCATGTCATTCATATGAAGAGAAATTGCCTCAATATTTTTTAGTTGTTTTAAGTTGGTCCATAATGCAATGACAAAATCAGTTTTTCATGCAATTCCACACAAATAACAAAACAAAGTGTAAAGATAGACATTTATTAGCAATTATCAGCATTCTTTGGGATGCCTTGTCTAAGAAACAGTTTCCCAACTAAATGCCACATACAAAATATATATTATGGCGGTGTTCTACTGCTTAGCATCAAGGTTTGGACAAAGTAAGATTGTCTACTTCTATTACATGGGTGTTTGACTACTAGGTTTGTAGCAGATATAAAACAGGTTTCAAAGCAAGTGATTTAATTTTTGAGCATTTAAAGCAAAAATAAGGTAACCGAGTTCCCAAGATACAGAAACGGCAAAAATTTAATTATATAACAGTTTCTCAATTTGAAGTCACTGGCAAAGAAAGGTTAACACTTTAGGTTAATGCAGCAGATTTTCAAACAGCAGAGATGCTAGTGACCATCTCTTGCAGCTTGCGCTAGCAGGTAAGAGGACTTTTCACCTCAAAAATGCTACAAAAGAGGTTTTTCGGTGGAAAAAGCACCCAAACCTGCAATTCTATGGATTTATTATTAAAGACAATGAGAAGCATGGGAAGTGGTTAAGGGTGATTCTCCTGCAGTAGAGATAGCATGTTTTGTTTAAAAACTATTAGGAGCAAAAGGGACCCCTGATCGCTAAAAAAAAAAAAAAAAAAAAAAAAAAGGGCCAAAGAATGCCTTCAGCCCACACTTTCCCCTCAATATATTCCAAGAACAAGCTAGATAAATGGCTAGAGTAAATCCTTAAAATGTTGCCTTACCGGAGTGCTGCTGCTTTTTACTGATGAATACCAAATATAGACTAGTGATTAAAAACCATATGACATCCCATGTCCTCACCTGACTGGTGTTTGGGGAGGCACTGGAAAAACTTCAGATTCATCTTTCCGAGGTGTTCTCTCAAGGTCCAAGCTTAAAAATTATAAACCCATTTAAAAACATTGAACATATTAGAATTCCAATAGATGTAACATTCTGTTTGCACATTCTAAAATATTCATAAAAATGAAACTTCACTCAAAACTGAAAATAAAATACATGCAATGGATAAAGGGAAATATTTGTCCTATGCAGGGACTCAGCCTGCTCCTCTGTGAAGATCTGATAAAGTATGCTGGTGTTTAAAAGTTTCCTACATGGAGTGGCCGTTTCCTATAAAGAAGCCTTGGGCAGAAGCACAATCTGGCTTCCCTAGTTCCACCACCAGAAAAAAAAATGATACTAGATAAAAGCTCAGACATAAGGCTGGACATAAGGCTGGACATAAGGGAGAAGGAAAGGTTAAAACTAAGTAAGCCTTATCAGAAAGGTCCATCTAAATATACCAGTAAACCCCCCAAGTAATGTTGCTCTGAGTCCCCTGTCAAAAGAAATACTGCATTTCTTTCCTTCTATTGTGTACTCATGGGCTTCTGTATCAGACTTCCTGCCTTCAGCTTAAACCTCATTGCCCTGGGCAAGAGCATGCTCAGTTTGCTCCTCTCCCCTCACCCCTCCCTTCTCTACTGTAATCTGAGCCCAGAGAAGGGAGAGACTCAGGCAGGAAGTGATGTCACACCACATTAATACTGCAGCTCCTATCCTAAACAGAGAGTTTCTAGAGCTTTTTACTCAGGTATGGTAAAACATTCTACAGAATAAATATAGCATTCTAGCTTGTACTATTGCAGCTAATCTATTGGCAATAAAATGCCTCCGTAGCTTTCCCTCTCCTTTAAGGCTGGACATAAGGCTGGACATAAGGCGAGATATGCTTTGAAGTCAGTTGCACCCTTAGCCTGCATGTTTTAATGACACACAAGTTAGAGGGTGTTTTAAGAGGCGCCCATGTGCTGCCCACAACCTGCCCCCTCTAGATTTGGGGTGGTATAGAATAATAGTAAAATATAATTTGGGCTGTTTACTTGCTCTGCATTCTTGTACTTCTGCTTCCATATCAGTGTTACTGAAAAGCAGACATTTTATAAAGCAGGTATCAAACAAGAAAAAAATAGATAAGTGATTAACAAATTGCCAGTGTAACGAATCATACATTTAGGGGTCTATTTATCATGCTGTGTAAAAAGTGATGTGAAACATTACCGGTGATGTTGCTCATAGCAACCAATTACATCTTTGCATTTGTTTTATTGCTGTTGAAATCTAATTGCTGATTGGTTGCTATGGGCAACATCACCGGTAAGGTTTCTCTCCACTATTGCCACCTTTCGGTTTTGAACAATTCAAAGAAGCTGTTGCTGGGAAACTTCAGCTGCCCAATGCCAGCATCCATCTGCTGTTGGCATCATCTTTTTCAGCTGCCCACCCCTGTTCTGTTTCATCCTACCATTGATCTTTTCTTCTTAGAACTGATTTACTGGCCGGGTTACAAATGTAAACACGATTTGGATTATCATACCTTAAAGGAGAAGGAAAGGTTAAAACTAAGTAAGCCTTATCAGAAAGGTCCATCTAAATATACCAGTAAACCCCAAAAGTAGTGCTGCTCTGAGTCCCCTGTCAAAAGAAACACTGCATTTCTTTCCTTCTATTGTGTACACATGGGCTTCTGTATCAGACTTCCTGCCTTCAGCTTAAACCTCATTGCCCTGGGCAAGAGCATGCTCAGTTTGCTCCTCTGCCCCCACCCCTCCCTTCTCTACTGTAATCTGAGCCCAGAGCAGGGAGAGACTCAGGCAGGAAGTGATGTCACACCATGTTAATACTGCAGCTCCTATCCTAAACAAACAGAGTTTCTAGAGCTTTTTACTCAGGTATGGTAAAACATTCTACAGGATAAATATAGCATTCTAGCTTGCACTATTGCAGCTAATCTATTGGCAATAAAATGCTTCTGTAGCTTTCGTTCTCCTTTAAAATTACATACATACACTAATTGTAAACCCATTCAACTGGTCTTTGTCTGAACCAAAAGAACACCTGACCTCTGTTAAAGGGGTGGTTCGCCTTTAAGTTAACTTTTAATATTTTATAGAATGGCCAACTTTTCAATTGGTCTTTATTATTTATTTTTTTATATGTTTTTAATGGTTTGCCTTCTTCTTCTCTTTCCAGCATTCAAATAGGTGTCACTGACCCCATCTAAAAAGCAAATGCTCTGTAAGGCTACAAATGTATTGTTATTGCTACTTTTTATTACTCATCTTTCTATTCAGGCCTCTTCTATTTATATCCCAGTCTCTTATTCAAATCAGTGCATGGTTTCTAGGGTAATTTGAACCCTGGCAACCAAATTGATGAACCTGCAAACTGGAGAGCTGCTGAATAAAAAGCTAGATAACTCCAAAACCAAATAATAATAAATGAAAAGCAATTGTAAATGGTCTCAGAAGATCACTCTACATCATACTAAAAGTAATTTGAAGGTGAACAACCACTTTAATAGATTGAATGTACTTTTTTGATTGTGTGTCAAAAATGTCTCAGTATACCATTTACAGCAAAAACTCATATAGGTAATTATTCTTGTGTTCATCATTTATTAAACAACCAAATCAATTTCATAAATTGAGAAGACAGGGATAGACTGGTCCCCAATAAAAAAAAAAAACTGTTAGCAGCTAATATTGTTGACTTTTAGGTAGTATATTCAGGATAAAATCTAGATAATTGCTACCTGTCTTGAACATCAACTTTCAATGTTTCATCATTTTCCAAAAACAACCTGGCATCTAAATCCTTGTGCTTGTGATACAGTTCTTCATATTGTCTTGATATGCTTTCAACCTAAATGAGAATCATTTACATAGAAAATTATATTAATTTGTATATGCACGCCTTTTTCTTACCTTAAATATTAAGGTAGAAATACAAAGGTCAATCTTTGGGTTATCCAACTGCCTTTCCAAGATAATGAGATAAAAACTACTCATATAATGTTTAACATTTTCATATATAGGAAAATAAGTAAAATGTATGCATTCTGCTTTTCAAAAATTATTAAAATTTTGAATTATATAAAACAGATATTAAAATACTGTTGGTATGTGTTTCAGATATCCATTTGAAGAATAAATAGAGAAAAGAGTAAAGGAAAGAAGGAAAGAGACATGAATAGATTATCCTCTGTACAGTGCAACCAAAGGAAAGCAAAATAGAAAAATAACTTTTCAACTAGTCAGATCAAATCAATGGTTTCTATAAAAAAGCAATAAAGAAAAGTGCAATAAAATGATACCTTTGAGGTCCCAAAATTTAGTGGTAAAAAGCCTAAAAGGCCAACAGCTAAGAAAGGAGACACTCAGAAGAAGCAGTTCCTAGTGTACCAAGTTCCCCTTTTACAAATTTATTGTGTTTATCCTTAAGTATGCCTGTCAGCTTTTCATTAACCATGATCCAGTTTTGTTTACCCTTGAAAGCGGATATGGGGATAGATATGGATTTCCAGAATTTTGCAGACTATAGAAGTGCACAGGTGAAGGCTGGATAGAATTGATGTTTAAAAAACATTTAAATGTGCATATGGATAAGGCGTTAGTTGGGAGGCTATATATTAATTTTGGAGGTATGGCACACAAGCTGCCATGGTATTTTGTACATTTATAAATTGTTTGCCGGGTTATTCTAGGATGTCGGTCTGCCCATATAAATCTAAATACCCCCCTGCATGGCTATTAGGTCTTGATTGTTTACCATTCAAACTGGCAAACAATGCACAGAAGCTAGACAGGAAAAAGTTGGTGTGCAATAAATGTATAAGAATGTTTAAAAGCAGTACAGTTAGTGATGGCCTAATTCTGGAAATGTTAAAGCAAACTACGGTCACAGTGTGATAAGCAAAGTACAGTTTTGCTGCATTGGGGAGCCAGATTTGAATTTTTTTTTTATATATCTAACAGAATGTATGAACAAAGTAAGCATATTCTGTCAACGTCTACCTTAAAAAAAATAAAACCAAAAGTAACCAGTAAAATACTTGCCTTTGGAATACCTTCATTAGATGAAATTCCAGCAGATGCCAAAAAATCAACAAAACTTGTGGAATAGACATTTCTCACCTAAGCAAAAAAAAGAGTCACATTTTTTTAATCATTAAGAAATTATCAAATTTTGCTATTTAAGGATGCCTGAAATTGCTGGGAGCAAGTCTACTAACATCTTTATGACACAATCAAATTTATAGGATTTCTCCAATGCATCTTTGTTATATCAGCACATTAGCAAACTACATGATGCAAACTACAGGACAACCAGAAGTCCAAAGCTTTTTGGATATAAGATCCTGTACCTTCATTTGCAGAAAGGCTATATACATGCAAACCACACTAAATTTGAATTGTCCCTCAGATAATGGGTTTGGCCAGACCTAGCTTCCAAGCTGCCCAGAACTCTGCCCACTTTTGAATGAATTGCAACCACAGGTTTACACAGATGCATATTCTGTAGAAAACCATGAAAGCTTACGGAGACAAACATAACCAAGTTTATTCAAATACAGTTACACTTTAACATGCCACATTGCCAGTTTTGGGGACTTATGCACAGAGAAACTGTTAGGTGTGGTATTAGTATTAAAGTGCCTTGTTAATGTCTTACAGCAAACAATTAACGTACGATAATAGGTTGAATGTGCCTTAATAGCTTATACTCAAAACCAAATAGAACATAGAAACACTCCACATACTGCCTTTGCAAAATTTTTTTAAAAAGCTCTTTTTATTTTTGTGAGATCCCAGCAAACGTTTCGGGGACATGCCCCTTCATCCAGTGCGACTTCCTAGAAATTGGGCACAATAACATTTTTAAATTTAAAAATTTTTTTTTTTATTGTTTGTAAATTTTGTTTTTATACACATTTCTTTTCTAGTCAAAAGTTTTGCTTACATGTTTTCATAATGCATCAGTATCAAAGGGCCAAGAGTAACATGAGAATTGAAGTTAACATTCTTTACGGTATTTCTTAAGGTATTTGCACATTGAGTGATGGGACTTGTGGGTTTCTTAATGGGATTAGATGCAGATCTCTGTTTGCTTGAATATGAGAAAGGGAGTCCTCTGTAGCAGAGGACAACTCAAAATATTATAATTACTTCTGCATTAGCACATGCAGCTGCCTTGATTTGCTTAAGCATCCATTTAAACCCTTTGCATAAATTACTGGGTATTGGGATCTCCGTCGGCAGTATTGCACTACTCGCTTTTCCCATATACAGTGTGAATATTAGTGCATTTTAAAAGGATTAGTTTCCTAAACCCCCCCCCCATCAGCAAAAAAAAAAAAAAAAGGGGGGGCTGGAGAGCTGTAGATGCAGTTATAAAAAAAACAAAAAACACTTCTTTGGACCAAAACAAATTAAACTGTGAAAAGTATTACCTCATCCATAGGACAATAATTTTGGCTGCAAAGAAACTCTAGCACTTTTGAGTCTGTTTCAGACTGTGGTGACACACGTGTGTTTCTATTCTGGCTACGTCGTGAAGATCGTGGCGGGGTATTAACAGGCAATCCGTTCAATGCACTTTCTAGAAATCCAAAGAACAAAAATTAGGGCACATTTTCATGATGTACAAGTTATTTACATGTTTTAGCACACACTCCTGTTTATACAAGTTAAACAGAAAAGAAAAGTACATTTCCTCTTGCAACACACATTTAGCTTATGCAGCCTTAAGATGGCTACACTCAAGCAATTTTTGCCATCTCTTGTAAACGCTATGCGAGGAGGCTTTGGTTGTATTTTTGTCATATAGCCTGCAAGTTCTCACACACTAAGGGTAAATCCACACTGGGCGTTTTGGGGAGATTTGGTCGCCTGGCGACTAATCGCCTTGTCTTTGCGCTAATCACACGCGGCGATTCATTTTCCAAAGTCGCCTCACGAGGAAACTTCGGGCGACTTTGGAAAACGAATCGCCGCGTGTGATTAGTGCCGGCGTTTTTTCATTTTAAGCGGGCGCAGAGTCAGGGAAAGCATTTGGGGAGATTGGTCGCCGCAAAGAGGTGATTAGTCGCCAGGCAACCAAATCTCCCCAAAATGCCCAGTGTGGCCTAACCCTTAAGGAACAGTAAAATAAAAAATTAAGTTTTTTATGTTGCCCTGCAGTGGTAAAACTGATCTGTTTGCTTCAGAAACACTTCTATAGTTCATATAACAAGCTGTTGTGTAGCAAAGGCAGTAATTGAAAAAAAGGCTATATGGCACAGGTTAACAGATAATTGCAAAAAAGAAAAACTTACACTCGCACACCCTGGCCGTCCAACGTCAAACGAATCCCAGGTGCTCGATGATAGAGGAATTGGGCAACCTCAAAAACAGCGTAGACACAGAACACACCGGCACAACATGGGTAATTCTATCTTGAGAAAGGGGTCACGCCCCGAAACGTTGCATCTGCAATAAACGAGCAAGGTTAAACCTGCTAGAATTACCCATGTTGTGCCGGTGTGTTCTGTGTCTACAGGTTAACAGATAACATTATGTTCTACAGAGCTTATCTGCTGTGTAACCTGAGCCATTTCTCCTTTGAATGACTGCCCCAATTGCTACACAGCAGCTTATTTATATAAACCATAGTCGTGTTTCTGAAGCAAACACAGCAGTTTTAGCAGGGCAACACTATTATATTTTTATTACTTTAAAACACTTTCATTTTTTGATATTACTGTTCCTTTAATGGAGGATTTACGTCCCTTTGTTTACTTGATGATTATTTGACTATCATCCACTGACAAATTTCATCAACAACATTTTGTAAACCTGTCAGATCAACTGTTGCAAACAATCATATCATTTTGATAAAATTGTCGCAACAACGTGCCGCTAAGAAGCCAATTTTTTCGGTCCATGTATGGCCAGATTTAGCTATCCTTCTGTATAGAGAAAACTGTATATTGAATATTTCAATTTGTATTATTGAGCAGGTGCCAAAATTCCCATTTCCCTTAGCAATGCCGTTCTTCAAAACATTTCAGTAGAACAGCTATAAACAGTCCCACACCTCTTCCAAAATCTTATGGAAGAAATGTTTGCTCTAATTACTTTTCAGTGCAGAATAATCATCTCTTGTACACACTGAAGAAATCTGTGTACACAAACAGGTGGTTGGCTCAGAATTACTATGGTTTTTCATACAAAATTCTTTGTTCTGTGAGTTGGACTCAACACAACAAAAAGCTTAGGGGTAAGATTTCATGGAAATAAGAAACTCTGTAAATATTATCAATTACATGTATGTATGTATGTATTTTATTTGCAATAAATTACAGTTTGGACATCACCAAAACCTTTTTTAGACATACAAGGTAGTAATACGATTTTCTTTGTGTAACGAGTAAACAGGCAGTAGAAAAGGGTGGTTGTAGATAGTTTTGAGCAGAAAGTCATACTGCCCATTTTGCAGTTATTAGAGTTAGGATTTTTGAGCAACATAAAATGCTCAGTGAGTGTTTTCAGAGGTCAAATTAGAAACTATTTAATTTTTACGCAATATTAACATTTTAGGGTATTTTGGGTAATTATATTCAGAACATGTGAGAGCGAAGATGCTGTAAAATGCAAAATTCCTTAACTTCAGGAAAGATATCAGGTTGCTACTTTTGTTTACAAACCCATATTTATCCATTTACATTTATCAGCTGTTTCCTTACTGACCTCCTGTGGGGTTACCATACCATCATGGACAAAAATGGCATGGCAAAAAAAAAAAAGAAATAATTATTTGTAATAAGTAATATTCCAGTTTTACATATTACAGAAACACAGGTAATGGGGCCATATTCCATGACCACGTGTTTATGTCATCTAATCTGCAATATGCTTATTTCTGGTTTTGAGCATTCACTTACTGCTGTGGGTTTTAAACATAATATTTACAGCAAAAACATACTGTATGGTTCCTTGAGAATTGAGGGAGGTGAAAGTTTGATGAAATAATCCAAAACACACAGTAACAACTGACAGGAGATCACCAACTCATCATCCATCTGCAATATTTTTCCTGTATAGAATAAAAAAATATAATGAAAGAGTTGGTTATTTTCTAAACAAGACAGACACAAAAAGCAGTTAAATACTATTCTTAGGGGGTTATTTATTAAAGTCTGTTTTTTTTCTCTTTGGACTTTTAAAGGGGAGAACACAATTTTTTTTATAGGAAAAAAAATAAATAAACTACGGCAATTTTTTGTGATTTATTAAACCCTGATGGTGTTAAAAGTCCAAATAAAGTACTCAATCTCAGACCTGCCGAGTTCATGTACAATTCAATGGCAGATGTCCCGTTTACAATTGGAAGATATCTTGATCTGCACTGGGTTTTATTGGGTTGTATTGCTAAATGGGGGGGGGGGTTAGTCCATGCGGATTTTGTCGAAGTGGTTTTCAGAAAATAGTAAGAAACTTTTGGATTTTGATTAATAACCCCTTAAATGCAGTCTATTCTCATTGGTCCTTTCCTCTAATTTATATTTATAGGTGGTGTTAAACATGGGCTACCATCCTCAAACAAATTGCTGGAGATCTAATAGCCATGTGAAGTAAATAAAAGGCTTTTTAAATTTAAATTGTGGATGGTGCCGTGCTGATTTTTGCCTTGTTTGTCGGTTGGAGTTGATACTGAGCATCGTGCACTTGATTTTTTGAGTCTGAAAAGTTTGGCGAGTGCAGACTATATCCAACTGTTTTAAGCGGAAGGGATGTCACAAGCATGCACACAACCTATCCTGTAGCCACAGAAACTGTGCTAGGCATGCACACATCACTGAAATGTTCTGCGCATGCGCACATCAGATTTTTTCTGGAGTATCACAAAAAATCAGGGGAATGCTTATTGGAGTGATGGGAGACAAGGGGGCTGGGCCCAAAAGCTGGCAACTCATGAAAAAAAAAAATAGTGTGGGTTGACAGCTCTGAAGCTTTAGTATTGCAATTTTGTAAATGCAATGATCTAGCTATAAAAATGAAATTTTTCTGTATCTACTGCTTAATAGAAATAGCCAAGTCATCTCAAAGGAGGAACATACATTTTGATGGATGGGTTACCTCTAGCTAATAGAAATGTAATCCAAGTTCCTTTCAGAATGGGTGCAGTGTCAACAGCAGCCCTGTGTGCAAGACAAAAATAAACTTTACTAAAAAAAACCCTGTATATACAGCATAAAACGTCTATCTTAATACAGGTATGGATCTGTTATTCAGAAAGCTCCGAATGGGAACACAGTCTCACATAGATTTTAACCAAATAAATTCAGATTTTTAAAATTCCTCCTTTTTCTTTTAATAAAACATTACCTTGTACTTGATCCCAACTAAGATACAATTAATCCTTATTAGAGGCAAACAATCCTATTGGGTTGATTTATTGTTTAAAATAATTTTAAGTAGACTTATTGCATAAAGATCTAAATTAGGGAAAAATCCCTTATCTAAAAGCGTTCTGGATAATAGGTCCCATAGCTGTATTAAAATCACTTCCTTAATACACAACTTCCCAAATCTCAGTGCAATAAACTTTGTGTAATAAAGTGGGTCAATTAATTCATTTACATCCACTGCCTTATGTGTAGACCAAGGATGTCAAAAAAGTAGATCTTATTTTAAATATTAGAGAGTCAAGTAAGGAGTAACAATGAGAAAAATTAGCATGCCAGACAATCTTGACGGCTGAAAATTTGTTTTAACCAGCAAGTTGGAATGGCTCATGCTTTCACTTTCAGTATTTGCTATATGAAGTGCAATAAATAATCAAACAGACACGTGTTGAGCATATGCCCTGTTAATTGAATTAATGTTAAAATACATTTATGTATGAAATTGTCATTTTAATATAATCTGGCCTTTGAAGATACGAGAGGACAATTCATTGTCCAACTATACGCAATAAATTGCAAATAAACTCATCTACCTATCTCACTGTAAAGCTACATTCTCCCTCTTGGTGAAGCCAAGCAAATTATCTGTAGAAATTCACCTTGCATATTTAAAACAGTTTAATTATTTTTTTTACTCTGGACTATATTACAACTTCCCCAAGGTCAAAAGGAAAACAGAATAAACTTACCGAGTATTGTGCTGTTCCTCAAAAATAAGTTCAAAAGTCCTTAGGGAAAAAAAAAAATTAGTAAAAAAATGACAGCAACTTAAAGGAGAAGGAAAGGCAAAAACAAACTTTAGCTGTAAGCGTTGCCAATATATGGTACATATAGTTTGCAGCAAGCATTCCCCTGTTACTTTTTCCAACAACATTTTTGCTCCAATCGATTTTTCAAAAAGTAAAGACAAGTATGAAAAAGATTACCTTTCTTTCTGTAAGAAATCTGTTCAAGTAGGGCACACGCATGCGCAATAGCTTCAATCCGTGCCCTGCGCATGCGCACAAGACTATTTTTTCTTCCCCTTGCTGCGATGACGATACGGTCACGTGACCCAGCCGCATGTCATCGCTGACCTCTCTGCCCCGCCTCATAAATCTAAGCCAATAGCTGAGGCAGCTTCCCGGGGAAGCTTTGAAGCTGCTGCGCTGCTCTGATATTATTTACAATCTGTCAGTGAGCGAGCGCAGCAGCTTAGGAAGGGGGGCGATACAAAAAGGCAGCCAAGGATCGGGTCTGTCTGACTGAGGTCTGTACTAAGCCATAAAGTCAAATACAGATTTTATTTTGACTGACGTGACGTCAGCAGGGTCACGAAGGCAGTGCATGCGGAAGAGAAGCTCAAATTTAAAATGGCGGCGCTAAACTGCTTTAACGGGAGAAACTTCCAAGCGCTTGTGCACAGATTGAGCACGGATTTAAGCATTTTAACTGCAGCGTTTCAGAAGGGGGAAGGATGGAGAACACAGTGAAGGTAGCATAGTTTTTTGCCTTTCCTTCTCCTTTAAAGCATAACAAACCCATTAAAAGAATGCCTTCCCTATAAAATGTCCCCAACGCAGCAACCTGAAACACCACAGTGATTGCTTAAAATTGCTTAATAAATGTTTCTTTCTCAACTATAAGCCTGCCATCTTGATGAGTTAGGATTTGTTTCCTCTGACTGAGAAGCGTTCATATCTTGCTAAAGTAAACCTATGAAATGCAAACATGTGCAAGTCCCAGGTATGAAGCAGAGCACATGCTCCAAACCTATGCTGGTGGAGAGGGAACAATAACAGATGGATACTAATATTCACTGCATGGAAAAGAAGAAAACATTAAAGCAGGTTCTGCACAATTCTACTAACTCAAGGTCTGTAATTTCAGTTAGCTGCTTCAAATCTTCATAGTCACAGCTATGTTAAATTAGACCCCGTTTAAAAAAAAATGCATGGTGCAATTTCAATAGCTGCCACTGGGTCACAGTGTTCCCAGGAAAATCCCACTCCCCAACAGAAAGCACTTGGTTCCTGCTACAACAGATTGGGGAAATAATACAAGTTCCTTCTAGGGTTGCCACCTCGCCCCAAACACATATGGAATCCACAGCCTGAATTGCTAATTAGAAATTTATTTAGATACATGCTGCAGACTAAACGGATTTATGTGCAGCCATGAATCATGCTTCTAAATGAATTGCTAATTAGCCATGCAGGCTGCGGATTCCATGTTTGTTCGGTCTTAAAGGGGTGAGATGGCAACCCTAGTTTCTTCATTGATTTCAACAGACCAGTAAACCAGGCAGGAGATTTGTGCTATGTGTAGCCTGGCTTGACAATAATGTAGCTGTGTCTTTAGCAGTGTGTCCAGGTGTGCTGGAAATTATGCACAGGTCAGCCGTCACTGTAATTTTCACATTATGAAGTTCTGATTTGCTCAAAAGTTCAAGGTGTTTGAATAATTAAGCCCTGCACACGCACAGTGTCCATGTACATCATGCATTTCAACACATGCACCATCCTGTACACACAAGGGTTTGAATGATCAGTGTTCAGCTTCAGAAAGGAGGCACAGGTATGGGATCAGTTATCGGAAACCCATTATCCAGAAAGCTCTGAATTACCATCTACCATAGACTGTTTTATCCAAATAATACAGATTTTTAAAAATTAATTTCCTTTTTTCTCTGTAATAATATAACAGTACCTTGTATTTGATCCAAACTAAGATATAATTAATCCTTTATTGAAGCAAACCCAGCCTATTGGGTTTATTTAATGTTTACATGATTTTCTAGTAGACTTAAGGTATGAAAACCCAAATTACAGAAAGATCTGTTATTTGAAAACCCCAGGTCCTGAGCATTCTGGATAACCGGTCCCACACTCGTATTTCCTTTGCATTAAAGCTTGTATTCCAGCGTAAGAATACAGTAGTTAGAGCTTTATTTTCCTTTAAAGGTATAGACAAATGGATAATTTTTTACCTTTGAAATTTCTGGAACAAAAGGCACATGTTTTCATACTTTTTCTTTAACTTTGAAATTGCATTGTCAACTTTATTACTGAGAACATCCATGTTGATATCCATTTCTCTCAGAAGTCGAAAACATCTATTAACACTAAGGGAAAACAGAATAAAATACATGTTAATCCTTTATAGGATACAAGCATATAGAACTATATATTCATATGCAATGAAACAGCATCTGCATTCACACCTCTCTAGGCAAAGAACTCAGTATTGGATAGCTATGATTAAATTAATAGCATACATTGTTCCCAAAAGCAACTAGATAACATAATACAAATGAAAGTTCTACCACAGGTGAGATTATTAGACAGATCAAACATATTCAAGGAGCCAAAACCACTACAACACCCCTTAAAGGAGAACTAAACCCTAAAAATTAATGTGGCTCAAAATGCCATATTTTATATAATGACCTTCTTGCACCAGCCTAAAGTTTCAGCTTCTCAATAGCAGCAATGATCCAGCAAACTGGTCATACGGGGTCACCATCTTGGAAAGTGTCTGACACTCACATGCTCAGTGGGCTCTGGGCAGCTGTTGAGAAGCTTAGGGATTGTCTCAAAATATCAAGCAGAAAATGAGGTTGGTCTATAATATAAGGTGATGCTACAAGGCTGAATATTAAATTCTGATGCTAGTGGCGCTAGTTTCTGTACTGCCATGTAGTAACTATCTGTATTAATTACTAATCAGCGCTAGTTTCTGTGCTGCCATGAAGTAACTATCTGTATTAATTACTAATCAGCCTTATATTTTGACATTTATATTCTATGTGTACTGTAGATTTTGAGTGGGTCCCTAAGCTCAGTATGTGACAGCAGCACAGAACATGTGCAGTAAATCAGCAGAAAAGAAGATGGGGAGCTACTGGGGCTTCTTTGGAGACACAGATCTTTACTACTTAAGGGCTGTGGTTGCCTTGAGCTGGTTTTGAAGCCCAAAACATAATGTACAACATTTCTAGCTACTTCTTAAGTTAAGATTTAGTTCTCCTTTAACCAGTGTTGATGCTGAGGTGCCTAAGTCATTACCAATTTATATCTGTATTCACTCTATACACTCATTCTGTATTAAATATTTGCAATTATAGTTTATACAGTAAAAACAATTGACAAAAAGCATAATAATGAAGCATATGCTGCATATCTATACACTTACCTTAGCCTTAAAATTTTTAATAGTTCTGTAAATGTAAACGTCATTTCCTCACAGTCCACAGAGGCAATATAAAGGCAAAGACCTAACGATTCTTTTTTCTTAGCGGTTTCTCTCTAATATAAATAAAACAATATATGTTCTAGTTAGAGAAGTTCTAGTTACAGAATGTTTGGCTTATCTTTTGAACAAAGCAGTTAAAATATTTTGGAATAGTAAAAATATTACTCAGGAGTGCTTGTATGAGCAGGTTTGCAATTTATACGAACGGGCCTTGGTGCTCTGTAATAAAAATACAAAACCTTGCACCTTGATCCAAACTAAGATATAATTAATCCTTACTATAGACAAAACAAGCCTATGGGTCTATTTAATGTTTAAATAATTTTTTTAGTACACCTAAGGCAGTGATCCCCAACCAGTAGCTCGCGAGCAACATGTTGCTCTCCAACCCCTTGGATGTTGCTCCCAGCGGCCTCAAAGCAGCTGCTTATTTTTGAATTTCAGGCTTGGAGGCAAGTTTTGGTTGTATAAAACCAGCTGTACTGCCAAACAGAGTCTCAATGTGGGTTGACAATCCACATAGGGGCTACCAAATGGCCAATCACCGCCCCTATTTGGCACCCCAGGAACGTTTTTCATGCTAGTGTTGCTCCCCAACTCCTTTTACTTCTGAATGTTGCTCACGGGTTCTAAAGGTTGGGGATCCCTGACCTAAGGTATGGATATCCAAATTAAAGAAAGATCAGTTATCAGGAAAACACAGGACCTGAGCATCCTGGATAACAGGTCCTATGCCTGTACAATACTATACACTGTAGTATCATGCACAGAAACAATTGTTGAGCACTCCATTCATTCCTTTCAAAATGAGCTGTGATTGACAATAGCACAAAATGCTACTGTGCTTCTGGGTAAACATCATTAGGAAACCCTATTAGACATTTGTAAAAGGACCAAATAGCTTCAATACAGGTGTTACTTGATAGTGGAGTCTTTTTTAGACAAACACCATATTTTAATAATCTATTCCTGCAAAAGAAGGTTGATTTTTAAAACTGTACTTTAGGCCCACATCTATTTGGACTCTTTTTACATTCCATCTGGTCTGCAATCCAAAGTACTTTAAAGCGGACCTGTCACTTTAAAGGAATTTCTCAATGTAAAAATAAAAGCTGTTTAAATAGGCTGTGCAAAATAAAAAAATGTTTCTAATATAGTTGGTTATGTATAAAAGTTGGAGTGACTGGATATCTAACATAATAGCCAGAACACGACTTCCTGCTTTGCAGCGCTCTTGGTTTCCACCGATTGGTTACCAGGCCATTACTAATCAGTTATTAAGGGGGGCACATGGGTCATATCTGTTGCTTTTGAATCTGAGCTGAATGCGGAGGATCAATTGCAAACTCACTGAACAGTTATGTCCCATGTGCCCCCCCTTATAGTTAGAGAGCGCAGAGTTATTTTGCAGTATATGATTAAAAATGACAACACAAAAACCATGACAGTTTCCCTTTAAAAAAATGAAAATTCAAACTCTCGCCACCAAAAATTGTTGAGCTGCCATAGAAGTCTACTAGAAGTTTAATTTCAACATTCAAGCAAGTAGCTTGATTTAATGGCTAGGGCAGACAGGTAACTCAGCATTATTAAGCCCCTAGAGAAAGTTGTTCATGATCAGATGGATAGTCCACAATTGAAATATGTGAATATGTGTACCTATCCCCCTCAACCTCTTCAGCATGCCCCAATCAGTATTGACGCAACAGACTAGATATATGTGCTGCGTGTAAATATATTCCTAGCTTTAAAAAGGTCATGTAAATCCTAATCGAGAAGTCAGACATGGATATTCTTCCAGACTCCCCCACAATCATATTAAAAATACTTACCATCATATAGCCTGAGGGAAACATTTTCTCATAGGTATTCCAAGCTTTTCCTCTAACATTGTCAGATATCTTCAAATTTTCACACAAAAAATTAAAATCTGGATCTTGGAAATCAGGCCTGAAAGATGTAACGGAATATATGTGAACACAAGAGGGAAAATATATTGGTAACCCCTATCTGCCAGTAACTGATGAACAAAGATGGTAAAGCAGTCTGTAACAAAGAAATAAAGTAAGTGGTGCAACCACAAGGTAAGGTTTGGACAATTGCATAACTACCATAGGCAAAGTTTCGTTTCAAAATTATTTTTTCTTCGTTTACCTCATAAATTACTATTAGTTTACTTTTTACTGGAATTCCACTGTACTGTCTTATCTCCACTTCAGTTGTTAACATTGTTGTTGATGTTCCCCCTAAACCAAGCCACTTACATGCCTCGGGTGCATGGCAATAAAGTATACAAGCAAGTACAAGCATGTAAGTTCAAACCCTATTTAACAAAACACCAACTGGGCTTTGTCCACAACAGACATTCAACACAGGGAATTTGAAAGGCAATAGCAACAATAATTTCAAACTCAAAATTACACCAAGACACTAAAAAGGTCCTCTTAAGCCTTGTCGCAGAAAGGGCATGTGATAAATATTATGGCCCTTCCCCCCCCCCCAAATATTACTTATCAGGAACCTAGGGGACACCTATAAGACAAATATCCGTAAATCATACACAAATGACCAAACCATCATAAATGGTATTCCCAGCTATAGTCAGGTGATCCCACTGGTGTCTAATTAAAGGGCAGCCAAGTTTGGGAGTTTTACTTTGAAAGCAGCTAGTAAGTTGCAGGTAAAATTTAGTCCCTTTGTAAAATGTATAATTAAGCAATTGAATTCTTAATGAATCAGATGAAAATTAAGCGTAGGACTGGCCAGATATAGGATGACTTTGACGTAGTTGGCCAGCTTAAATATATTGCAATATATGGACAAACAATCCCTGTGTTGTTTAAAGGGTAAGGCATTTTTTAGTAGCAGTATGCACAAAATGTCTCTGTCTTAAATATATTGATAATGGGTTGAGTGCAGAGGACCTCTTGCAGTTGACATAAATGGTATTTGTGGAAGAAAATTGGATGTGCTCAAACTCTTTATCCTCTATTTCAAATCGTGAAGCAACATAAATCCGCTTATTCATACAATCGCTCACTCTATTACTGGGTGGGTCCAGGTGCAAATTCCCCAGACCATTCGTTTAAACAATTGCTTTCACAGGAACTTTATCAGACCCAATTAATATACACCGTGGCAAAAGACCCCTTTTACCTCTCTTATTTAATCTAACCCTGGATCCTCTTCTAAGAACTCTCCAAGACATGACAACTTTCCATGGAATAAAAAAAATAGGGACACACAAGACTAAACAAACAGCATTTGCGGATAACCTTTAACTCTACATAGCAAACCCCAAGCAGACCATGTCACATACCCTACCCACAATTCAACAATATGGTGCAGCCTCCTTAAGGCATTAACATTGCTAAATCAGAAATAATGCAGTTGGGGAACAGAGGAAAACCCAGATGGAGCAGCAAATATAACTTTACAAGAGCAAAGGACGCCCTCACATACCTAGGTATCCAAATAATAAAAACACCTCAAGATCTCTACACATACAATGTCACATGCTGTCTACAAGAAATAACACGAGATATAAAAAATAGGCAAGCTTACCATCTTTCCTTTATGGGCAGAGCCAACTTATTGGAAAGCCACCAAAACCTTTACAGAATTTATATGGAGGAAAAATAAATAAATAAATAAATAAAAAAAAGGTTGTTTGTGGGCTTGTTCATATAGTAGAAGATTTTGGAATCATGTACGAGATTATTCAAACAGCCATCTGGTCAATTATATTCTGGGGCATAAACCGAGATGCACACAGCAGAATGACGAGGAGCAAAAAGATTATTGCCAATACTAACCGCTGTGGCCGAAAAAAACCATACTGCAAGTCTGGATTTCAAACACCCCCCCCCCCCACCATTAAGTTATTCCTGGAGTCAGGGTGGCCTAAATGGACTGGGTAGAAGCTTCCTTCCATGATGTTGTACCACAAACAGCAAAAACCAAAATCCATGCATGTTTTCAATCCACAGATTGGTATATAAGGACCATTAGAGGTGACCCACCGATTTCACTTTAAGTGGAATTAAGCAGTGTAAAACCAGTAAACTAAATAAATAGGCCTTCCAAATGATACCCATTGTCCTAAAAAAAACCATAGGGAGAAGAAAAAATTACCCTTTATTAAGTTATGGGAACAGGACCTCAAGATGGAAATACCAGAGGAAGGACT
The DNA here is from genome assembly GCF_017654675.1 of Xenopus laevis. NCBI lineage: Eukaryota > Metazoa > Chordata > Amphibia > Anura > Pipidae > Xenopus > Xenopus laevis. The sequence continues at coordinate 126,444,794 of NC_054374.1, read as the reverse complement.
TAGAAAAGGGAAAGCCAGATTAATGTTCAGCTCCAGGTGTTGTAAAATCTAAGAGTTAAATTACAAGCTATTAGGCAGATGGTATTACACCCCGCATAAATTAAAATTGATCTACCCAGCAGCGAGAAATGTATGTTGGAGATGTAAATCTGAAACTGGCATATTTTTTGGGAATGTGCCAACCTCACAAACTATTGGTCAACAATTCTGCAGATGTGTTAACAGACCCTAGGCAGAGTAATGCCTTACACACCAGCCCGGGTTATTTTGTTCTGGGATGGGGATAATGCAGAAAATGTCCCAGACTCAAACTTTAGAAAGGCATTTACTGAAAGCTGCTAAGATTTTGATCCCCAGACTGTGGAAATCCCCCACTCCCCCCAAGCCCAGAGAATGGGTAGCTAAGGTCAATGAAATTGCTAAATTTAAGGGTAAAGCCACACGAGGAGATTCAGGGAGATTTTGTCGCCTGGCGACTAAGCGCCTCGTCTTCTGACAATCTCCCTGAACTGCCTCAGCCTGTTTTCGCATAGGCTACAATGAAAAGTCGCCTGCGCTAAAGCACACGCAGCAATGCGTTTTCAATAGTCGCCCAAAGTTTCCTCCGTGAGGCAACTTTTGTTCTGCTTCTTAGCATCTCTTCTCTAATATTATCCATTTCCAATAAAGCTTTTGCCTGACAGACTCTCACTTTCCCTCCAAGCCTTCACGCTTCTCAAACACTCACCAGATTTAAAAAATGTCTGATATGCCAGGGTTTTATATTAAGTCAACTTGCCAAAGAACATTGTTTCCTCAAATTTTATTACGTATGATCTTGTGAGAGGGGCCAGCAGATGCTAAGGCTTTATTCTGCAAAACTAAAAATGTTAATTTATTGCAAGACTCCTATTTGTTAGACATTAACTAGTTGGTGCTATTTAAATAAAAACTGGAGATTTGGGTATTCAGGGTTACCATGTTAAAGCATCAACAAGGAGATTAAAGTGGAAATTTACAAATATACAAGCAATGTGCCTGCAAAGCAGTTTTAGCAGTTACACGAAACTGCTGAAATTACTTGCTAAAACAGGTTGCTACTTTGGAGCAAAAGTAAACCCTCTAGTGTAATACACAAGTGCAAAACATTATTACATAGGTGTAAATTACATACATATGTAAGGTTGACACATGTATATATCCAATTTCTGCCTATATATTGCACATTTCATGTTTACATATTTATTGTGTATTTTTGAGTGCCTTTTTATGATCTGTACTAGCTGGAGCCACGTTGTCCCGTATACTGTATATTCGTATACTGCTGAGATGACAATAAAGTTGACTTTGACTTGACTTAAATGTACACATGATAACTTGCAAACAGTGTGCTACAGAGCCTACTCAAGCTCTTCGGCTGTAAAACAAAAACCTAGATGAATAATTAAGAAACAATAGTAGTTGACATATTAGTTGGCATATTGAAAGAATCTTACCGAACTGGAACATACAGACACACACACACGTAACTATTGCCCTTTTACATTTTACGATATTCTTTGGTTGCCTCAAAGATCTTAGCTGAGATCTGCAGCTCTAATTGTAACAGTAAGAAGTGTGGGAGCAAAACACTGAACTTTGTCTGTTAATTGGCTCATGTGGCCTAATATATATGGTTTGTTTGTGTGCACTGAGAATTGTAGCATACCATGGGATCTCTTATTTCTTCAAATGGCAACTTTATATTTATGATTACCCAATAGCACATTCTACTAAAAAAGGTATATTATTAAAATGGTTTATTTACACAAAGCTGGAGACCCACATAGTTTGAATTAGAGTTTTCCTTTAAAGGATAAGTAAACCTTTAAAATAAATGAATGTAAAATTGATGAGGGGGGCTATTCTAAGAACTTTTGTAATGTACATTAATTATTTATTTTTCTTTAATTCCAAGATATTAAGGTATACATGTACTGTTAATATGAATGGATTTTGTTACAATAGCGCCACCTGCTGGTCAGTTTCCCACCAGTCTGACCACCAAGTAGTCAAGGAAGTTGTCAGGAAAAATAAAGAGGCTGCTCTGATGTTCTTCTGTTTAGGAATAAAATTAGAAACCATTTTCAAATCGTTCCTAAGCAGAAGAACATCAGAGCAGCCTCTTTCTTTTTCCTGACAACTTCCTTGACTACTTGGTGGTCAGACTGGTGGGAAACTGACCAGCAGGTGGCGCTGTTGTAACGAAATCCATTCATATTAACAGTACATGTATCCCTTAATATCTTGGAATGAAAAAAAGAATAAATAATGAATGTAATTTACAAAAGTTCTTAGAATAGCACCCCCATTCATTTCACATTCACTTATTTTAAAGGTTTACTTATCCTTTAACTGGCTTCTGAAACTTTCCCTTCTACAATCAAACAAGGCTGTACCCAGCCTATCCTTAAAAAGTCCATGCTTGACTCATTTTGTTTTTCAGATTACCATCCTCTCTCCTTGTAACACTAGCCTCTAAAATCCTGGAACATATTGTACTTTTCCATATAACTAACTTCCCCTCACCCATAATTACTTTGCAACTTGCCTTTCAACGTGCACACTACTAAGACTGTCTTGTGCAGTTACAAATCATCTTCAGGTTCCCAAATCAAACATCACTTCTAATCAACCATCACTTCTAATGCTTCTGAGGAAGTGGCAAGTTGCCACGAAACGCGTCAAGCGTTGGGGGTGATGCTATACCCATACTATATGCTGATTTTAATGGATTTTCAATAAACCTTTAAAGTTTTAATTTGTCTGGCCACTGTGTGCTCCGTATGTTGTACAATTGCATGAAGCCTGTCTGGAGTCGGGGACGTGATACACGTTGAAGCACCAGAGTTGCCGGACCCACGGGTTAGGAGCGGGTGAGTGCCAGCGTTTTCTTGTCATCACTTCTAATCAACCCTGACCTACCATCTGCATTTAATACAGTTGACCATTCTCTATGCTGCTGCTCCTTACATTTCCAACGACATCCTTAAATTACTCCAGGAGAATCATACCTCATTGGCGCACCCGTATACTTTTGGGGGGGGGGGGAGATAAGTTATTCACCCACTTAAAGTGTAAGTTCTAAGGTGAAGAGACATCCTTACTGAATGCAATTACATTTTGGTATTTACCTTCTATTTTATTACTGTATTGACAAATTTATTCTATTAATGTTTAACTGTACTGTGCTGTGCACAAGGAGTGCTTAATAAATAAAATTACATGCACACTCCACCTCTCTAACTTGTGGAAGCAGATATGTCACATAAATCCATGTCATTAGGATCATGATAATAAACTACAGCCATTTTTGAAACCTAATTTTTATGTTATTGTAGAAAATGTAAAGGAATTAACCCTTGCCCTACTGTGCTAAACTACGTCTTGAGTGTTGGGGGGGGGGAAGGTTTCCTAATGGTCTAAAGGCCCCCATACACAGGCAGATAAAAGCTGCCGACAAACCAAGTCGGCAGCTAATCAGCCCGTGTGTAGAGCCCCCAACGAGCTTTCCCAAGGGCCCACAATCGGATTAGCACGATATCGCCCACTTCAATGTGGGCATATCGGGGAGAGATCTGCTCGTTTGGCGACATCGCCAAATGAGCGTTTCTCTACATCTATGGCCACCTTAAGGGTGTTAGCTGGTGTATAGAATGCACGGAGTATCCATCTTCTTCCTCTTTGGATTCCAGTCAAAGGAGAGGGGATATGGGCTGGAAACTCGGAGGCAGAAGGCCTATGTAAAAGAGAAAGCAAGTCCCTAAAGTAAACCAGACAACTTAGTGCATTACGGCTTTCAAGGGGTAGAGTAAATAAATAACAAACAGGTGGTATAAAGGCGATACCTTTATTGGCTAACTAAGATAATCATACAAGGCTTTCAGTACATTTAAATTCCTTTTTCAAGCTGATGGGGTAGAGTAGGGACAACGCTGGGTACGACCAATGGTAGCGGCCCTAGCAGATAAAATCAAAGCGAGGAAACACTGGTACCCTGGCCTGGGGCAGACATGTGGCCTAATAACTGACTTGTTTTGTTCAGTAAATCTACTCTTCCACAAGAGCAAACCTATTCTTTGACATTACATGAGAAATAGCTGTATGTCACACTGTGGAGCCTGAAGTAGATGAGCAACAAGTAACATGTTTCCATATCCTTGGTGACACCATTTAGAGAGAAGAGGAATTACATTTTAAAAAATCCATGACTGGAACATTATCACTGTAATGGCTTGTAGTTAGTTGGCATGTTTGCGGTAACCTATGAGCACACACTCACGTTATTAATTGTAAGTAAAATAAACAAATATCTCACCTGTCTGGACTCCGGGGCTCACCCTGACTGCGTATCTGCTGTTTTCTAGGGCTCTTTGGAGGCATAATGATGTGCCAGAAGCTAATAAGCAGCAAATAAAACCCTCAACCAACACCGCAGCTACTGTCCCGCCAAAGTAGCTGCTAGATCCCAATTGATAAGAGGCCGTGGGTGACGTCACGAACACGAGAACGTCTCAGGGAACGTCTCCATCACGTGACGTTCGGCGCGTATTCGGCGCCTTCTTCAAAGGTAGCGGCTAGTTCCTATCCTCTGAAGGGAACTGCGATCATGTGATCATACCATGTGACCGCTCTGTTGCGGATCAGCTATTGGAGCGGTAAATCTAAATATGCGAAAGCGGTAATGGATTCTTGGATAGTGGCGGGCTGAGAACTACTTCACAGGCTTTGCAACTAAATTCCAGGGTTTGCCGACTTGTAATGTACCTCTGGATGTTCCGGCAGGGGTATACGTGGTTCATTGTTCTGGGTGCTCATGTAGGGGTGTCACTGTGCCTCTGAGTGTCGGTGGGGTGCTGGGGATCACTGTGCCTTTGAATGTTCGTGGGGGGATCACTGGGCCTCTGGTTGGTTGGGGGGGGGACTCACTGGGTCTCTGGTTGGTTGGGGGGGGCCTCTGGTTGGGGGGGCCTTTGGTTGGGGGGGACTCACTGGGCCTCTGGTTGGTTGGGGGGGACTCACTGGGCCTCTGGTTGGTTGGGGGGGACTCACTGGGCCGTTGGTTGGGGGGGACTCACTGGGCCTCTGCTTGGTTGGGGGGGACTCACTGGGCCGTTGGTTGGGGGGGGACTCACTGGGCCGTTGGTTGGGGGGACTCACTGGGCCTCTGGTTGGTCGGGGGGGACTCACTGGGCCTCTGGTTGGTCGGGGGGGACTCACTGGGCCTCTGGTTGGTCGGGGGGGACTCACTGGGCCTCTGGTTGGTCGGGGGGGCTCACTGGGCCTCTGGTTGGTCGGGGGGGACTCACTGGGCCTCTGGTTGGTCGGGGGGGACTCACTGGGCCTCTGGTTGGTCGGGGGGGGACTCACTGGGCCTCTGGTTGGTCGGGGGGGACTCACTGGGCCTCTGGTTGGTCGGGGGGGACTCACTGGGCCTCTGGTTGGTCGGGGGGGACTCACTGGGCCTCTGGTTGGTCGGGGGGGACTCACTGGGCCTCTGGTTGGTCGGGGGGGACTCACTGGGCCTCTGGTTGGTCGGGGGGGGACTCACTGGGCCTCTGGTCGGGGGGGGACTCACTGGGCCTCTGGTTGGTCGGGGGGGACTCACTGGGCCTCTGAATGTCGGTGGGGTGGCAGGGTCACTGTGCTTCTATATGCCGGTGGGTATCACTGTGTCTTTCAGTGTTGGGGGGGGGGGGGGTAATCACTGTGCCTCTGGATGCTTGTGGGTTGTTGCTTCAATATGACTCTTAATGATTGTGGGATTAGGGTTCACTGTGCCTGATGATTCCAGGGGTTACCTTTTAGGCTGTTAATCTTTGTTTTCGGGTGCAATATAATTTTTATATGGTGTTTATACTGGGCATGCTTTGTAATGTTAAGTGCATTGAGTGATATAAATTCAATGTCATGTTGATGTTGTTGCTGTGTATGGTATGTGAATTGCGATGGGGCACATGTGTTTTGTAATCCATTTGTGCAATGTCTTGGTGTGCTGTCAATACCTGCATCTCCATATCCGTAAGGTTATAATGGGCCAGTCTTGGATATCATAAATCCCATCTCCTCCTGTAGTGGGACAGGACTTATCCTTTTTTAGTATGAATTCATTTACATAAATAGTTACTTTTAGTAACTTCAGTGGCATCAGTTTGTTCAGTTTATTTAGATATGAATGTGTTAATAATTGATTTTTGTTTTTCTATTTTACAGGTGCCGTTGGAACCCTGACTCTCCTTTTGTCTCCATCGTTTTGTGCAATTTACAGGGTTTATTTCTTTTCTATTGTTTTACCAGAAACGGAAGTGGTACTCCTTTAAAGAAACACTATGGTTTTATTTATTGTGTCCTAGATTTGTTGTCTGATCCTGTTTCGTGTTTTCATTTGTTTCAATAAAATTACCTTTTTTTGTTTGAAATACAATTTTTTTGACCAGTTAATTTTTGGAAGTGAAAAGGTAACTATCTACTTAGTCAGAAATAGACTGTGCACACTGTTACACTTGTCAAAATCAGCCAGTTGATTGTATTGTAAGTCCTGGCTGAAGTAAAGTACAACTTGATCGAGTGAAACAAAATTTAAATGGGCCGATTGGGCCTCTGTTTACCTGAAATGCCAGGGCCTATTTTAATTCTCAGTCTGGACCTGGGCAAGATAAATAAGGACCTGAAAGTAGATTAAGTAAAAGCAGCTATTCAGACCTTAGAAGTAAAAAAGGTCCTGTACTATTGGGCTGTAAGCACAATAGTAAAAAATGCATTTATGAGCAGCTGGTCGGAACAAATAGTCCTGGTCTCCAAATTAGATTAAGACATTTTGTAATGTAAGTTGTGTAACCCCATCTAGGCTAGCTAGACCTTGTCCGGCTAGGAAATAGGCAGAGCATTGGTTACATTTGACCCCCTCTCTCTACAGGATGGGCCTTTGCTACTTGAAAGGGTGAAGGAATTGTGTTGTGAAACTATACCTCACTTGTGACTAAACAAAAGAATTAGACACCAGAAGATTATTGAACAAAACTAACAGCAACAGGCTTTATTCAGGGTTTGGATACTCACCATCCTCTGAGGTTTATCACATACATGTCAGGTACATCATAGCATGTCAGAGCTAGCACTTTGTGACACCCCTGTGGAGATCTCTGTACTATGACCTGGATCCTCACACATTGGATCAGGGAACTCACTAACCCTAAATCCCTATTAGGCTCTGATCCCTACACTACAGTCCACTCTAGCCTGAGGGGAGAGCTCCCCCCTTGCTATCCCTCCTACCTAGACCCAGGCTGCTCTTGCTCACTAGTTCTATTTGCCTTATTTTTCTAGAAAGTGCTGTTACAGAGAACTACCCTATCCTGACTACTCATTCTCAACTCGCCTCTTTGGCGCAGCGCCCCTAAAGGGCTGATTATGACATTCTGATGCTAACTGTGCTGGTTTCTGAGCTGCCATGTATCAATTATTATGTATTAATCAGCCCCAGCCTCATATTATGACATTTATATTATATCATGTTACTTTCTACCACGCATGCGCACCATATCACTCCACTGCCCTTCAGGTACCCCCACTGATGTGTCAGCTCCCCTCATTGGAGGGGCTTTTGGCACGCACAGAACCCCAGCCCCAGCTATTAAACCTAAGCCTGCCTACCCAGACTTAGGCAGCCATTAGGAGAGCAGCTGGAAGGGGATTTTCTTACAATTATACAGGGAGTAGACCTAGGGTTGCCACTTTTCTCAAAGTTTTTACCGGCCGGTGTGTGTGGGGGGGGAAACAAAAGGGGCTTTGCGTGATGGCCGAAAAAGGTACGTTGTAAGTGAATTTGGGGTGGGCCAAGGGCTTTTTTTTAAGGGTATTACAAATTTACTGGCAATGTCTGTAAATTTTTAATATTTGGCAGGTCTTCTTTTGGTGTCTAACCCCACTTTTCTCCTGGCCCTTCTCATACCGCTTTCTCTGCTTCCTCTATTGTTATGTCAGTGCCATAAAAACATAAGAAGTTTACCAGAAAAGCTTGTGGCCATAACTGGGGGCCACACTGTATCTGTCATTTAACGCTGGGAGACCAGACTAGGCCTCACTTTTCTCCTGGCCCTCCTCATACCGCTTTGTCTGCTTCCTCTATAGTTATGTCAGTGCCATAGAAACATAAGGCAGTAGTTTTTCCAGAAAAGGTTGTGGCCCTAACTGGGGGCCACGCTGTATCTGTCATGAAACGCTGGGAGACCAGACCACTGACCAAGGAATAAGCGCATCAAGAAGCTGTGTTCATGGCTGTTTGACTGTGGACCATGAGGAGGTTTATGAATTGCTGGTTGCTGTGCTTTCTACTAATGGCACCAATGTCAATATGAGTGATAGCTCTGGACAAAACAAAGGGACCCCAGCCTCCACCCGTAGCCCCCCTGTGTAGTACAAATGTATTCAAAATGGCACTACATTTATTTGCTAATTCCACAGGAAACAAGCGGGATCGTTGTTTCATTAAATTACACTAGATGGCGCTGTGACATATTTCTTCGCTTTTCCCCATATCCTCGTGTCTCTTGAATCCTGCCCGGAAATGCTCGTCGGTCCCCGTCTCTGTTCCGCCCGCAGTCATGGCTGTTCCGGAGAAGAGCACGAAGGAAAGGCTGGAGTCGTTGCTGGACGATTTGGAAGTACTGTCCAGGTAAGTGCTTTATGCTGTGTGGTCTGTACGCTTCCAATGCGTTCCCTCCTTATCTGGCGGCATAAAATCGCTATGAGCTGCTACTTGCTCGCTCTTCTTACTGTGGTATTAACCCCCACTAGGCACAATAAGGCGACACTAGTATCCATTAAGGTCCCAATTGATGTGCAATTATAGTATGGGCGGGTGGGCAAGAATAGACCATGTCATGTCTAGGGGGAATAGCAGTGGCCCCAAATAATAATAATGCGTGTGTGGAGACAGTGCTGTAGATATCAAGCTGACAGAACAATTTGCAGTGTGTGAGCCTTTAGATGGTGCTTATTGATACTTGTTGGATCTTACTCCTTTCCGTATTCTTGTCAGCTTATGGCATTCCTCCACTATTCTGGCTGCTCTGGGATTGCCTTCCTACAAAATCAACCCTTCCCTTTAAAGGACAAGGAAACCTTTTCCTGCACCTAATTGCTAATATCATTTTACAAAATACCATTTACTTAAAGGGGACCTGTCACCCAAAAAAAAAATATTCATAATCCTATTTTATCACATCAGTCAAGCAAAATCAACTTTAATTACAATATATAAATTATTTGAATCTTGTTTCCTTCAGTCTGGGAATTAATAATGCTAGCAAGCAGGCAGGAGCCATTTTGTGGACACTGTTATTAAGACAAGTCTTGCATCATCTCAGAATCTTGTTTGTGCACCAGAATGTGGGACCTGATGTCCATCCCCATGCACTGGCTACACAATTAAATGGTGAAGAGAACTGGGGGAATGTGTGGAAAGCAGTGACATCTAGGAAGTGCTGAATGGAAAGTGAAAGTAATTGTCTGTCCCGCCTCTATGCCCAGGGCATAGAGGAGGGGCAGACGATATTTGATTGACAGCTGAGATGTTTAAATGAGCTTACAACTGCTATAAATGCTTTAATAAAAAATAGAAATTGGATTTCATGTTTAATTTGAAAAGGACTTTTATTATACAGATTTTTGTGTCTGGGTGACAGGTCCACTTAAACGTTTCCTGCATTGCATTATCTAAAGTTGATTTCCAACAGCAGCGTTGCAGGAGCCATTTTGTCAGCTCAAACGTCATAGGCGATTCATATTGATTGCTCATGTGTGATAAACACCAGCCAATTCCCCAGACAAGCCACAGTTTCTTGTATGTTAAATGTGAACAGGCATTGATTTTTGTGTGCAATAAATAAAAAAGAAAATACGCAGCCTTTGTAAAATGTTGGGAGGTGTTGCTGACAATGCATGCTGATGTTACATTTCATACACTACGAGCTCCCTCCTGATGCGATTCAATGTTGTGGGACTTAAAGGAGAAGGAAAGACGTTTACCACCTAATGTTAGGCACCCCCAAGTGAATAAATTTACTTACGTGAAACCCCGGGCCGATGCACCTATGAGCAGAAAACTGGTTATTCCAGCGAGCACCACAAAATACTCCTTTTCTGGCTTCTTCTGGCTTCTCGCGGCTGTGCATGCACATTAGAGTGAAAAACTTAAACTAAAAAGTTGGCTATTTCATTCTACTGTGCATGCGTTAGCCCCGGGAAATTTGAAGAACGAAGAAGCCGGAAGAGAAGTGCTCCGTGGTGCTTGTTGGAATAACCCCGGGCTGGTGCAGTTTTCTGCTGATAGGAGCACCGGCCCAGGGTTTCAGGTAAGTCAATACATTCACTTAGGTGTGCCTAACATTTGGCACCCCAAGTGTTAACGACTTTCCTTCTCCTTTAAAAGAGGTAGGCTTGTGTAATTAGTAACATTCTTTCTAGGGGTTTCCTTGTCCTTTAAAGTATAATTACACCTTTAAAATAAGTGAATGTAACATTGTTCAGCTCTGAAGCCTTTCGGCGGACGCTTCCATGAGAAACAGACAACTGCAGTTTCTCTTCTTTCTTTTCGGTAATTTATGGAGCTTTCCGGCTCCAACTGCACATAGTAACATAGTAAGTTAGGTTGAAAAAAGACACACGTTCAGCCTTATAACTTCAGGTCACTCAGTCAGGGTAATGTAGAACATTTCTGACACTGAAGTTCCAGAAATATAATTTTCTTTTTTTTTGCCAAACACCTGATTCAACAGATTGAAAATAAAGTTCATCTTTGACTTGTACAAACCATTTATCAACCCCACTTAGTATGTATGTATAACTTTATTTGAAAAGCACTGTTAAGGAGCCACAGCACTGTACAATGCATAATAGTTCAATACAAATAAAAGTACACACATGGAAAACAAATCACAAAATAAATATACACAGAATTCATATCAGGACAGAGTTCCTGCACTGTAGAGCTTACAGTCTAAGGGTCAGATTTATCAAATTGTGAATTTAGAACTCACCACAGAAAAATGCGCTCACTTTCTATGCATTCCTATGGAATTTAAAACCATATTTATCAAATGGTGATAAGTAAGATTCTAAAAATTCCATAAAAATGAATAGAAAGGGAGTGAGGTGAGTTCTAATCTCACATTTTGATAAATCTGCCCCTGTGTAGTCTCACAGTATAATGCAACCTCCATAACCTTATATTGTTTAAATGATTCTGGGGCTTAAAGTAATGATGCTTTCCATTAGTAGTTGGTGCACAGTTTCTCTGGAAAGCAGAAGGACTTTGAGTCCCAGAATCCATCACTTTACACTGGAACAAGAAAACGGAGGGGTTGACCATCGGGGTTTCCTTTCCTATGGAAGCAGGTGTGAGTGTGTGCATTGTGTGTATATCTGGTTCAGTTAAAGGGGTTGTTCACCTTTGAGATAACTTTTAGTATGATGTAGAAAGTGATATTCTGAGACAATTTGCAATTTATTTGATTTTTTTTATTATTGGCAGTTTTTGAGTTATTTAGCTTTTTATTCAGCAGCTCTTCAATTTGCATCTTAAGCAATCTGGTAACTAAGGTCCAAATTACCCTAGCAACCATACATTGATTTGAATAAGAGACTGGAATATGAGAGGCCTGAATAAAAGGATCAGTAATAAAAAGTTACTATAGCAAAATATTTGTAGCCTTACAGAGCATTTGTTTTTTTAAAAGGGAGTCCGCAACGTCCAATTAAAAGCTGCAACGAGTCAGCCGTTCTATAACATAATAAAAGTTACCTTAAAGGTGAACCACCCCTTTAACACCCACTCATCTGTAGTAAAATGCTTTAGAATCTCTGTTGATTGAAACCTTAATATGTTTCAGAGAAGTTATTGAAACACTTGCACTTTCAAGGAGCCAGAAGCTCAGCCAACCTGGAGAAGAGAACCAAGTGAGTCTGCAGATTTGGATTTACAGATTATAAAATTATTATAGCTACAACACAGTTTACTGCATTGTTATTAATTGAATTTTGCATTTGTTGCATTATACACCATGTATACATTACTAGCCTTTATGTGATTAAAGAGATTACCAGATAAAGGACTTTATGTGCACCTCTAAAACAATATGCAGTGTTTATCTGTTGACGAAGATGGTCTATCTCAGGACCTAGGGGGTTTCCAGATAAGGGATTGTTTCCATAATTTGGATCTCCATACCATATATTAGGATCAAGTACAAGGGACTGTTAAAAAATGTTTACATATTTGAAGCATTTGATTAAAATGGACTTTCTGGGAGATGGAATTCCTGTAATTCAGAGCTTTTTGGATAACTGGTTTCAGGATAAGCTGCAGAAATACAGTTTTGTTCCTTCACATCCCATTTTTAACTGTCTGCTTAGTACACAATTATCATGTGTTTATAAAGTGCCAGTAAATTATGAAATGATGTCCTAATTCTATTATTAAATGTAATTATAAATGTTTAACAAATAAGGGTTATAGAATGAAAATAGGATTAGATGGCCCTGCTCACAAGAGCTTACACTCTAAATATTATTGTTCCTCATCTAAATATATAGGTATTCTTGCATTCCAAAATGTGGCCATCATCCACCAATGGGGAAGGGCTAAAAACACCTTTTCTCCTAAACCAACTTGACTGTAATAACCCAAGCAGTATTTTATGGACACTTAACATATTACTCTGGGCAAGTATTACTTTTATTTGTATTGTGGCTTACCATTACTGCATGTCCCACTGAAATTAGCCTTCTCTATCATGGTCCACCTTTCCCCCCTCCCCAGTGCCTGCCATCCAGATATTTGCCTTAGTGTGGGCATCTCAATTTAAAGGAGAAGGAAAGTCTAAAATGAAGTAACCTTTATCAGAAAGGTCTATATAAATACACCAGTAAATACACAAAGTGATGCTTCTCTGAGTCCTCTGTCAAAATAAACACTCTGTATCAGATTTCCTGTTCTCAGCATAAACCTCCAGGACTAGGGCTTGAGAATGCTCAGTTTGCTCCTCTCTCCATGCTGTAAACCGAGCCCAGAAATATGAGTGAGCAGGGAGAGACTCTGGAAGAAAGTGATGTCACACCCAACTAACATGGCAGCTGCTATCCTAAACAAACAGAGAGAGCTTCTAGAACTGTTTACTCAAGTATTCTGCAGAATAAATATAGTATTATAGCTTGCACTATCGTGGTTGTTCTGTTGGAAATAAACTGCCTCGGTAGCTTTCCTTCTCCTTTAAAGGAATATTTTTGTTTTTTATTGAAAAACAAATAGTGCTACTTCAGCTATGCCGAAATGCAGCTTCAAAATTTTTATAGCTGAGTTTAGAGGGCAGGTAGGTCAGAATGTTGTCACGTGTAGATTTTATGACACTCATTACTACTCAATACAAAATGCAGAATTCTGTTACGCTGTTTTGTGGATGTGGCCAGAATGGATGAAAAAGATGGTGGGAGAACCAGGCGAGACAGGAGCAGTAAACTGCTGGATTAATGTGCCTTCTTTTGAACAATGTGAAGTCTGACTGGACTTCACACATGAGCAGTAGGATGAGCGACAAGCATGTCCTGAATATGCTCTGTTTTATATGACAGGGCAAGTTGGGCTGTGATATGATGCTTTGTATCCTTTAAGTAGCCACACAGCGTGCAAATGGAACTTACTGACCTGGTATATAGTATGTGGTTTTATAAACAATGTTATACATATAAAAATACTAAATTATAAATAAAGTTCATTTACATACGGTATGTGGTAATGATAACCTTCCTCTCTTTTAAGCATATAAAATATAAATACGGTAATCTTTCTCAGAAAATTGTCCCCTGATTGTAACAGGTTCTTGTCACTCAATTAGGTTTCCTTTTCTTTTTTTCTTTTCTTAATTTGCTTAAAGTTTAGAGTATGAAGGTTATCTGAACATGGCTCTAAACTCCCGATAACTTAGGGAAACACTGTTAGAATGTATTACGAAGGTTCCGCTGATAAACTGTTTTAAAGCAGTTTGCGATCACATTGTTTATTTTGTCTACTTTATTATGACAACTGTCTGTGTATGGTTTGTACAAAGCCAACAAACAACTGAATATCTGATTTAAATATATTTAAAGTTGTAAATTAGCAACCTAGGAGGTCATTTTAAGGTCTAAAGTTTGCACATTGCAACCAATCAGATGCTTTCAATCCTCTGCAACTTAAAGAGGTGGTTCACCATATTAACTTTTAGTATGTTATGGAATGGCCAATTCTAAGCAACTTTTCAATTGGTCCCTATTGTTTATTCTTTATAGTTTTTAAATGACAAGCCTTTTTCTTCTGACTCTTTCAGGCTTTCAAACGGGGGTCACTGACCCCATAATACAAATGCTCGGTAAGGCTACAAATGTATAGTTATTGAAGATTTTTATTACTCATCTTTCTATTCAGACCTCTCCTATTCATATTCCATGAATATTGGTGCATGGTTGCTAGGGTAATTTGGACCCTAGCAACCAGATGGCTGAAATTGCGAACTAGAGAGCTGCTGAATAAAAAGCTAAACAACTCAAAAACCACAAATAATATAAATGAAATTCAATTGCAAATTGTCTCAGAATATCATTCTCTAATATTAACTCAAAGGTGAACAACCCCTTTAAAGGGAAACTGTTGCAAAAATGAAAATTTAATATAAGTTTCATCATACTGAATTAATAAACTTTCTAAATACAATCAATTAAATAGTCTGCATTTCTAAAAAAAAAAAAAAATCAAGTATATCTTGACTATCCCTCGCTCAGCATCTGTTTCTCTTCATTCTCTCTTCATGCAGCAGTTGGATGTCAGATATTCATTGACAGTTAGATCCAATATATCTTATAGGGTGGTTTCCTTTCCTAGCAGATGTATTAGAACTCACTCAAATAACTGATTCCAGTACAAACAAAATTTTGTAACTTGCGGGTGCATCAACTAAGTTTTTTCTCTTTTCACTATCACCCGATTGATTACGTTACAAACAAAATCTAACAAAAGAACTGCCTTTGCACAAATCCTGCATGTAGAGAGACATAATGTCTGGTGATTTTAATAGTAAGCTCTAATACATCTTCTAGGCAAAAGGAGCCCACCTATTGGTTGGAACTGTCAATGAATATCTTACACCCAACCCCTGCACGAAAGAGAGAATGAAGAGATACAGATGCTGAGAGTGGAATAGTGAAGAAGAACTTGATTATTTCAGAAACAGTACAGAATTTTTTATTGATTATATTAAGAAAACTTTTTATTGTAGTATGATGGAATTTGTGTCCAATTTTCATTTTCGCGATAGTTATCCCTTTAAGGCTGCTTCCCCATTCATTTGGTAAAATACATTGTTAGTGATGTGTATAATATAACACACAAATTTAAAAAAAAAAAAACGACCATATCCCTTTTTATTGCTTCTTTTCTTAGTTGTTTGCTCATCCTTGTATTTTCCTGCCTCGGTTATTATACTAAAAGATTTTGTCTATTTCTGTTAGATTTTAGAGTTACTTATTCAGAAGGATGGGGAATTCCAAGAACTGATGAAAGTGGCATTCAGCCAGGGAAAGACTCACCAAGAAATGCAAGTTTTAGAAAAAGAGGTGGAGAAGAGAGACAGTGATATCCAGCAACTACAGAAACAGCTGAAAGAAGCTGAACATATATTGGTAAGCTCTTGAAACAAATAGCTGCTGGCAGCTTTTTGCCATGTGCTTATATGGAACATATGATGTTGTCATATGAGAATGACAAGTACATTTTCAAGGAATCTCTTCTTACCAAAATTAGTACAAGCTGGGAAAAAATAACTTTTGTAATTGCATGTGGCTACAGATGTCAGTAAAAGCACAGTTAAAAAGTTATACTTTCCCATTTTAGAATTTTAAATATAAGAGGTCCTGAGCTGAAAAAATGTAAGCAAAGAAAGCTGCTGTTTAATTGGAGTTAGCGGATGTATACTGTACCAAAAAACTCTTTTTTGCAAAAGAAAAGGATATTCACAGTAATGAGAATATATATCTATACAAAAAATGCAAAGTGTTTATAAATGTGTTTTCAGTTGAAAGTAACACTTGTTTCTCCCTTTCTGTTCTTTGGTTCTGATTCTTAAAACAGTGTATAGAGTCTGTTCATCTTCAAGGCCAAGTAATAATCTGGCTTCTACTATATTGTTTCAGGAGTGCACAGAATGTAAACAATTTAATGCAGTTTGGACCTCCCATTTAACTAATGGTTGTGACTAAGGAACAGTGAGGCTCATTTATTAAAAGACCAGTAACATTAAAAAAATTTGTTAGTATACCACGAAAAAAAAACACCAAGACTAATTGTCTTTAAAATCGCACAGCCTTTATTAAGAAATAACTTAACAAAACTCTGGTTGTGCTCCTCTTCAGAAAAGGCAACACGGCGACTATCCTACATGCAGCGCTCGATTTCTCCTCCCTGGCTATCTCCTATAAGGAAGGCAGGGAGGAGAAATGAAGTGGAGTTTCTGTAAGTTATTTCTTAATAAATGCTGTGAGATTTTAAAGTTTAATTAATTTTGGTGTTTTGATTATTTTTGTGGTATACTAATGAATTTTTTAAAAAGAAAATTTTCATGTTACTGGTACTTTGATACTGGGCAAATGTGCACATGGGTAGTAATCCCTAACAACCAATCAGTGCTTGCTCAGGCAGCTGCAGCTAGAACTGTAATGCAACATTTTGATTGCTCGCCATGAATAACTGCCCATGGTCAAATTTCAACCCGTATAAAAAAAAAAAAACCCTCCCCCCACCCTGGGTAGACCCCCTCCCTCCTGCCTACCTGCCCCCACGGGCAAATGCCCCTAATTTTTTACTCACCCCTCCATGCAGATTATGGCCTCGTAGTTCACTGGCGCAATCTTCTTTCTTCTGTCTTTTTCGGAAGTTTCGGCGCATGCGCAGTTGAAGTAGATTTCTAGTCCCGAACCACTCCGCCGAAAGTGGTGCGCAGTTGTTCGGGACCAGACATTTCCTCCCAACTGCGCATGCACCGAAAATGCCGTCAAGACATGAAGATTACCAGAGAAGAAGATGGCTGTCATGAACTCCAAGGCCAGAAGCTGCACAGAGGGGTGAGTAAAAAATTAGGGGCATTTGCACGGGGGGCAGGTAGGCTGGAGGGGAGTGTGGTCTACCCAGGGTAGGGGGGAAGTTTTTTTTATTACAGGTTGAATTCTCCTTTAAGAATAATGAAAATAAATGAGGCCTCAGATAAACGAGGCTTCATTTATTAATATTTTACTGATCCATTACAGAAAGATAAAGTGAACGTGAATCCTAATTAAAAACTGTATTTGAGCGTTGTTTTTAAACCCCACATTTTAAAAAAAAAAATATTTTTTTTGTTTTTTAACCCAAGCAGAAATAATGTTTTTTTAATTCAATAACTTGGCAGTATAGCAGAAGTTTATGTTAGAGCTACCTTTATCTTTCTTGCTATCCCTTTTTGAATGTTGGAACCTTCTAGATTAGGGGCTGTCAAGCAGAGGCCTTTTAGATGTTGTTGAATTACAACTTGCAGTTAAGTAATGCTTTTCATACTTTTGTATCTTAATAACTGCCATAAGTAGCATTAGATCACTGTAAAAAGTTTCATTAAAATTGGGTTATTTCTTTTAATCCAAGGCAACGGCTGTCTATCAAGCTAAGGAAAAATTGAAATCAATAGATAAAGCAAGGAAAGGTGAGTTTAGAAGATTTTTTTATGAAACTGATGATATTGTTTTACAGTTATAAGTTGAGATGCACCAAATCCAGGATTCAGCCTTTTTCAGAAGGATTCGGATTCGACCAAATTCGTTCTAATCTTTTGCGAAGGATTCGGGGGTTCGGACAAATCTTTTGCGAAGGATCCGGGGGTTTGGTGCTTCCCTAGTTATAATATACATCTATTTTGCAAAAACTGAAGGCTAAGGCTTTTTAGGTAATGGAGAATTTAAATAATTGTAGTTTGGAGTTCTCTGGGTGAAACAGGGTCCAAATTACTCTTTTAAATCATATTTAACTTAGTCTCGCTATTTTGATTGACTATCTATTATAATAGAAAAGTGAATTTCCACATTCAGTAAGTTAATAAGAATACTTTTTTGTCTCTTGATCCATGTTAATTTCATAGATGTCCAATTTTTAAGCTTGTTCTGGAAACCCTTTATGTTTGAAACCTATAACCTACATAATAAATGTTCAGCAAATATGACTAGTAATATGTTAATCAATATACTTCGTGGCTCTTTGACCTGCTTTATAGTTTAGTAACATATCACACACTGACCTTTTACTTATCTGAGATTTATTTGGCAGATGTTCACTGTATACTCAGTATGATTCACACATTTTAAGCATAGCTTACTTACAGCAATTCAGAGCATACTAAACATACTGAGCACGTGGGTTGCCTCAAACATAAGGAAGAATCTGTACTAGTATCAAAGAGATGGGAGGGGTTAGGTACACAACAAACGATTAGTGTTCATTTAAAGCACGTGAAACTCCATGCAGTTTCCTTTAATCACAGTGTCTGTACAGAAGATATTTGTTGCTTGGACTTTGTAGTGTAAAAGGTCAAAGCTGGCTCCAACGTGGATTGACACATTGCACTGATCCCTATACCTGGTTGTTTAATGCCCTTATAAACCCCTTGTGATTGCTACACTCCGGCTAGTTTACTTTGAGAAACAAAACTAAAGTGTTGTTATAATGGAGTTTAGTAAGTTAAGAATTAAGGTTAATAAGTGTAATTAATTGTTCTAATACTCTTTTTTTAGGTGTAATTTCTTCAGAGGAACTTATTAAGTATGCCCATCGAATTAGTGCAAGCAATGCTGTATGTGCTCCTTTGACTTGGGTGCCAGGTAATTATATATTGACAGTTTTTACTTATATAGCTCCTGTGCTTTAGGCTAGGACTACACGGACGTTTTTGGCGTGATCCGACCCGCTGCGACAAAACGCATGCGACGCAGCGTCTGCATCCGACAGTTGTCGCGTCGGATCAACGATGCGACTTCATCCGACATTTCTATCTCTCACCTTATTTCCGTCGCATGCGACTTGTCGCAGGCGTTTTGTCGCAGTGTGTCGGATCGCGACGAAAACATCCGTGTAGTCCTTCCCTTGTATATAAAACAATTGAGGAGTGTCCAACAAAGGGAAAGAACATGGTTTGTATTCTCTTCTTCACAAGAACTAAAGGATACTTTTCTAAATTTGATGTTAACTCCATCAAATAATTTTTCTGGTGGTACTTCAGATTCTTTCAAGTGGCATTATGGAACAACAGTTACTTTAACCCAAACTACAAAACCTCCATATTCATAAAATTAAAGCTTTTTTTGAACACTAATTTACTACTATTGCTAGATTTAATTTTAAAGTTTAAGATAAATTTCAGCTGCCTCTCCCTGGTGTTTAAATCACTAACCGCTATGGTTTCTTTATTTAATTTTGTATTTTGTAAAAAATATTTTACCAACAGGTATATAAATGTCCAGTTCATGTATGAAGGTTTGTAAAATGTATCACAGAAAGTGCATAGCGTGTAAAACCTGAAAATGGTGTATAGTATACAAAGTAATATCTGTAAGTCTATGTTGCTCCCCATACTCCCCATCCCCATCATCCATCATGATCTCTGCAATTAGTCAGAATCCATGACAAACTTCATAGTGTTACTGGAGTATAAAATATCTGGAGTCTATATTTTTATAGAATCCAGTAATGTACCCTGTTATTTTATACAATCTCAGACCTTATGTAACCCTTTAAAGACAATGGGACAAGTTTTGAAAGACAAGAAATTATTGGGTACCATAATTTCATATTCAGCTATCATTGCACAGCTCTGTGAATGCAAATTATTTAACATTGCAGCATGGCGTTAAAGTGGTCATGTATAGTGTATATTCACTATTATTTTAGTCACCTTTATAAGTATGCCACTTAAAGGAAAACTATACCTCCCGAACAATGTAGGTCTCTATAAAAAGATATTGCATAAAACAGCTGATGTGTAAAACCCTGCTTCATGTGAATAAACCATTTTTATGATAATATTCCTTTTTAGTAGCATGAGCCATGGGTAATCCTAAAAAGGAAATTCCATTTTAAAAAATAACGGCCGCCCCCCTGGGATTGTATGATTCGAGTTGCAAACAAACCTATTGCTTAAATATTAATTTGGGGGGTAAAGTTGTCCTTTAATGCATTTTGGTCATCCTCATTTTATTATCCTTTTTGCAATTTTATTTAAGGTGATCCCCGAAGGCCTTATCCCACCGATTTGGAAATGAGGAGTGGCCTACTGGGTCAGATGAGTAACCTGCCTACTAATGGAGTCAATGGACATTTACCTGGAGATGCACTGGCTGCTGGGCGACTCCCAGGTAATCTAAAAGAACTAAAATAATCACATGATTTATTTGTTCAGAATCCTGGAATCCATATCACGTTAAAAATAAACAAACTAAAAAACAGTATAAGCACAAAACCTATGGTTTGCAGGGATTGTCCACCTTCTCACATTGTCCACTTTTAGCTATAAAATATTGTATGTTATGTATACATGACTTCATCTGTGTGCTTTAGACTGTGCAATATCTATGCTTGTGACTGATGGTTTCTATTTATGTGAATTTCTGATTTGTTGGATTGCAGGTATGTATTCAATTGAATTTGTTTCTGCTAGTTTACTTTGATAAACTTTAATACTGTTGTAATATTGTCTTGGATTTTATCTGATCCACTTCATCCTTTTCAGTCCTATGTTATGGTTTTCTATAATGGCAGGTAAAAATAAAGCCTTGCTTCATTTCTTATTATGCAGCAAAATTATGAGCCAATATTTAATGCAATAGGCATACTTAGTCTCTCCATGTGTTATTGAATTACAAATGTTAAGCAATCAGGGGTGACTCGCAGCATTCTAATTGCTGCCATAAGTAGCGGCATTGAAAATGCCTTGTGCCTTAGCCTTTGAAGACTAAGGACTCAACTTGCATGCAATAAACTTTTGGCCTATTTGCTTTGATGTAATGTTATACGGATTGCTCACCTTCAAACAACTAGTTGTTTTCAAATAGATCACCAGAAATAACAACTTTTTCCAACTACTTTCTATTTGTGATAGTTTTTCTAATATTGAAGTGTAAAGTGTGATTTTTCACCTTCTAAAGCAGCTCTGGGCAGGGGGGGTGGTCGCTGACCCTCCATAACTCTTCTAAATTGATACATTTAGTTGATACATTTCTTATCTTTGTCCATGCTGAGCAGAATCCCTGGATTTCATCACAGGCAGCTGTTAGAATTGATACAATAGTTGCTAATACTCCAGAGATGCTGCTAAGAAATGTATCAACCAAATGTTACAAAATTGTAACTATTTGAGTCTGCACTGAATTACTGAGCTGCCAGACTGAAACACCAGAGACACGAACATTCAACTTTAAAATTAGATTTTGGAAAAACAGTAAAAAAATAATGTAAACTAATTGAAAAAAGTCTTTATTTCTGGGGACCAATCTGAAAACAACTGAACTGAAAAAAGTGTTTGGAAGGTGAACAACCCCTTTAGTAGTTTATAAGTCAATGTCTGCACATCATAACTAAATTGTTTTGGAATTCATTTTTTTGTTTTAGATGTTTTGGCTCCTCAATACCCATGGCAATCGAGTGACATGTCCATGAACATGCTACCTCCAAATCACAGTAATGAATTTTTAATGGAATCCCTTGGGCCCAACAAGGAGAATGAAGAAGATGTTGAGGTCATGTCCACAGATTCATCTAGCAGCAGCAGTGACTCTGATTAAATGTAGGCAGAAAGTTTACAGCAACTGGAATCCAACCACTAGCACTGAGATGTGTGCATGTTGCCTAAGTGGCTTAAAGAACTGAAGACTGCCACAGTAATGGAAGCCATGGACTTTTTTTGTCAAGTACTTGGAATATTGAACTGACATTTTGTACTGATCATTTTTGTGATTTGTTATATATACATATATATTTTTGATACAAATGTGTTTATTTGTTTGAAGGAAGCAGTGTTATCCTGTCCTAGTTCATTATTTGTGAAACCCTTGAAGTGCCTGAATGGGAGGCCAGCATGTGTTTTAGCACAGTGCTGTATATCGAATGTGCTAGCATTCTGCTTTATTTGCTTTATCCATTTCTATCAAAACATCGTTGTTTCATTGTGAAATGCTCATTATTGGGTCTGTTAGAAATATAAAACTATTGTATATATTTTCATTGGGTTAACTTTTCTTGATGTGTTTGTTGTAAATAGTATTTTGCTAGGTCTATCACTGTGTATAATGCATATTCATTGTTGTGTGCATATGTATTGAAGGGATTGACATTTTCTAAAAATGTGTATATCGCCATATATACATAGGGGTATATTTGTATATATAATATCATGTATCATGCTTGTTAAACATTCTGAGGGCTGTTTTACCTCCATATTCCCTATCCCATTAAACTGATAGACTTTTGTACACAAGGGTCATTTTAGTATGTATATTTATATATAAATATTCTTATTTTTAAGTATCATCATTTTGAGAAGGCCTGATCATGGGATCCAAACATAACATCAGGTGTTTCTATCTTATGTTGGTTCATGTTTAGATTTCTTCTGCCCATTTGCATTCTCTTCCAGTTTCGATGTCAACACTAAGCCTGAGGGAGCATGCGCAGTTGAAGCCGATTCCTGACGAGGCCCAACTGCGCATGCTCCCGCAGGCTTCTTGTTGGTAAAGAGACCTTGAAGAATACGAACGGCCAGAGGATGGTGCCCGGGAACTCTGCTGCACTGCTCTGCATTTTAGGGTAAGGTTTTTATTTCAGGGGCTTCTTTTTGACTAATGCACAGTGCAGGGAGGGGGCCAATGGCAGGCTGTTAAAGGGGGCTTTTGTTACTGGAGAGTGTTTAGTTCTTCTTTAAATTTTCCTGTTTTGTCACGTGTGTTATTGCCCTAATTTGCCCACTACATTTCGTCAGCATCACATGCTTATCTGGGTGTGTACATGTGTCTATCCTTTTAAGGGCAATGACACGTGGTGTTTTGTCTCCTGCCACTTGAAGTGAAAGAATGAAAGAAAATTTGCATATCACTTTATATCTTTTTTGATAGAATTACCCTGATTCCAAGGGGTGGTAAAGGAGGTAGTAGCCAAAGTTACAAAGAAAAAAAGTAGTAATTCATTACACATTTTTATTACAAGCCCTAATTATTTGGCTCATGTAGAATACAGGTGTTTACTTAACTGTAAAGGAAAGGTCTGTTTACTTGGGGGTGCCAAAAGTTAGACACCCCCAAGTGATCGCATTTACTTACCGGAAACCCAGGGCCAGTGATCCTATTAGGTGCTCCTATTTCTCGCGGCTGCGCATGTGCATTAGAACGCATCAGTTAATAGTGCTGCTTCAGCAGAATTCTGCACTGAAATCCATTTCTCAAAAGGCATTTGCAGATTCAGTACACCATTCCCATCCAGTGCACTGTTCAGGTAGCTGACGGCTAACCTAACACCCTCTTCACTGAGGTCCCTGCATTGGAGGCATTCACACAGAGCCTCTGGGAAGCTATTCCCTGCTGCAAATCCTTGTTGGAGCTTAAAGGGATACTGTCATGGGAAAAAAAATTTTTTTTCAAAATGAATCAGTTAATAGTGCTGCTCCAGCAGAATTCTGCACTGAAATCCATTTCTCAAAAGAGCAAACAGATTTTTTTATATTCAATTTTGAAATCTGACATGGGGCTAGACATATTGTCCGTTTCCCAGCTGCCCCAAGTCATGTGACTTGTGCTCTGATAAACTTCAGTCACTCTTTACTGCTGTACTGCAAGTTGGAGTGATATCATCCCCCTCCCTTTCCCAACCCACCAGCCTAACAACAAAACAATGGGAAGGTAACCAGATAGCAGCTCCCTAACACAAGATAACAGCTGTCTGATAGATCTAAGATCAGCACTCAATAGAAAAAGCCAGGTCCCACTGTGTCACATTCAGTTACATTAAGTAGGAGAAGCAAAAGCCTGCCAGAAAGCAGTTCCAGCCTAAAGTGCTGGCTCTTTCCAAAAACACATGACCAGGCAAAATGACTTGAGATGGCTTCCTACACACCAATATTACAACTTAAACAAAATACACTTGCTGGTTCAGGAATTACATTTTATATTGTATTGTATATTGAGTGAATTATTTGCAGTGTAATTTAGAAATAAAAAATACATCAAAAAAATCATAACAGAATCCCTTTAAAGGAGAATTCAACCATTTTCCAAAAAAAACCCATACTCCCCCCCCCCCAGCCTAGCTGTCCCCTGGGGAAAAGCCCCTAACTTTATACTTACTCCTTCATGCAGAAAAAGCCAGCTATTTAGTTCTACTGTGCATGCTTCTGCCTCGGGGAAATTTGAAGAAAGAAGATCGCTCCATGGTGCTCGCTGGAAAAATTCCAAGCCAGTGCAGTTTTCTCCTAATAGGTGCAACAGCCCTGGGTTTCAGGTAATTAAATTCGATCACCAAAAGTTAGGCAACCCCAAGTAAAAATGCCTTTTCCATAGACATATCTTACTTTCCAATTCATTGCAATGAACATACTGTACCTGTTACAGTATGTTTATAAAACCAACAATCTAAGCTATTGTCATGTTTTCTAGAAATATGCAGAATTTCTTAAGTGTAACCTTTTTAATATGCACAAAATTTAGCAAATTGCTTGTCCATGGAACTAACATTCTTTCTTAGCAGGTGTGGCAGATATGAACATTGCTTGTAATTAAGCAGTGTCATACCTCTGTTATGTCAAGGGTTAAATTAAAGCATTTAATCCCTGATTGATTTGTGGCATACACCCAAAATTGGCAAGCAATCTTTCGAGGCAAGACTGACCCTAAAGAACAAACAATTAAAGTAGAAAACAATTAACAATTTGGTAATTTATTGATATTCTTAGGACAGACAAGGACAGTGAAAACTTGCTTCAGATGGTTATATACATTAATGAATGGCATACATTATGCATTACTGTATATGCTGGCTGACAGCCTGATTTGCCCAGCAGATTTTCTACATATGATCTTTAGTGCATATATTCCTCACATGTATCGCTAGTTCAACGTTACATTCCTAAATTGACAAAAGTATTTGCCCTATAGAAGGTACCTGTACAGTGCATGGGATGCACAGTCTCTGAAAATGTTTTTACAATTGTATGCACTGTACAGTGGTATATTAACGATCCTCCTTATGTATACAAAGAAAGAGATCAAATACAACAGTAAAGTTCTATTCTATTTGTTGTGTGAGTGGGGATGATTAAAATCTTCTGAAAATGGATTGTAGACTTGCTGCTTCAGACAACGCCAAGCCCAGAACAGCTGAGGAAATTGGAGGACATTCTTCCCACTTTACCCAATGCCAACCTGCGTGACAAAAAAAGATGTACTAATTCTTAATCATGTGGATTGCAATATTCAGGTTAAACATGACCACCTTTATGCAGTTGCTGTAAACCACTCAATTAGCAGGCACTAATGAATTGTAAGCGTGTGCCACAACAGTTTGGAGGTGGGGTTGGCCATTTGCAAAGTGCCATGTTTGTGGCTGCACCTGCTGCATTATAACGCCATGTTTCCCAAACAAGTGATGATGTCTGGTAAAAATATGGGTATTAACATATAAAAATAATTTTGTGTTTGACAAGTGTTTCTTCTATTAGCTGACTAAACTCAAGAAACAACAGGAGCATGCGCACACACATGAACAGAGTATCAAGTATCTTCAGTTTACAAAGTTACATCAACTTCCAAGTGTGCTGGGCATAACATATCTCAGTCGGCACCGGAAGCTGCAAGTTTGTTACATTGTGTCATAACAACCCCATCATATTCTATATTACCCAAGATTATTATATCATTCTCTCACTATTCCTTAATCTGCTGCTGTTTAATACCTTCATTTTCTCTTTTTCTCGTTTTCCTCTTCTCTCCTTTTCTCTGTAACCCTCTGTGATACCTCCACCTTCTTTATCTTTTTAACACTTCTCTATCTCTTCTCTATTCCTCTCCCAGGAATATTTTCTCTCCTTTAATCTTCTATATATTTAACTATATTTTATTTTACCTCTGCATTTTATTTGTATGCAGGAGAGAAGCAAAAGAAAATTCCGGGATTCAAAACTCTTGCATCCCCTCTGAGGGGATGCTATTTCACAAAAATAAAGAAGTGAAGGGATGGCATCCCTCCCCAATTCCAGTACTGGGTGTGATTTAACATAGCTAGGCAAATAATTTTTTTTTGCTAATGGAAGCTAGTGCAATACTGCAATTTATATATGAATGAATCATTTCAACTTTGCTTTTAATTGTTTTGGTGGACAGTGGGGCTGCAGAGAGGCACTGTTACAGGAAATGTTTTTATCCTACTCCTGATATACCAACATTTCACAACAGGGGGTACATTGTTTCTTTATAATGCTTCAGTGAGTCATGTTTCACAAATTACTTCACTAAGCACTATGGACTTTAACTGATGACATCACTATGGCGGCACAATTTATAAGCGAATTGTTTATAGTAAAATTTTACTTCATAGATGGGAAACAGCCTGTCGGATGAACAATTTTTATACATTTGGCTATGAAGGTTTTTTTTCCATCAGGTTGTACACTTTTAGGCACCGCACAGCTTGCATAGGTTCCGCATACATGTAGCCATACTTTAAAAAGTGACTGTATTCCATTAGCTAGCACACGGACAGATTCGGGGAGATTTAGTCACCTGGCGATATAATCTACTCTTCTGCGTGGCGACAATCTCCCCCGAACTGCCTTCCGTCTGCTATAATGAAAAAACGCCATCTTCCGGAGGATTGCCACCTTTTCTGGGAAAAAATACCGGCCTTCCTATATATTTATCTTTTTTCCCTATTAATAACATTGGGATCAACCATAATTTGTACCGGCCAGGCCAGTAAAATACTGGCCAGGTGGCAACCCTAGCGGCGCTTCGATTTCCGAAGTTGCCTCAAGGAAACCGGCAGCAACTGTGGAAATTGAATTGGCGCTGGCGTTTTGTCATTATAGCATGTCTCAATATAATGTACCTGGTGTGTTTGCTTCAGAAAGACTACTATAGTTTATATAAACAAGCTGCTGTGTAGCCATGGGGGCAGCCATTCAAGCACAGGTTACACAGTAGATAACGAATACATTCTGAAGACTCCCATTGTATACTACAGAGCTTATCTGTTATCGGCTGTTTATTTCGTGTATTTTCTTGTTTTTCACACTCAACCCTAAACTACTTTTAGCAGCAACTAATCCACTCTCCGCAACCATAGAGTGTGACCTTCTACCTACATACGACAGAAAACCAGATTGCGCTCTGCCACCTAGCGGCAATTAGTTCCCCTCCTCTCCCGCTTTCTGACGTTCCAATCTGCGCCTGCGCGGAGAGCTCAAAGTCGAGGTGCGTCTGGAAGAGACAACATGGCGGCCTCCGTAATGTACAGCCGGCTGTCAGCTGGATTGAGGAGTCGGGTGCCTCGCTTCGGTTCCGCAGTTCAGGTAATTGTTACGCTGTGAGACGCAGGGCTGGACGAGTTTGTTTGGCACTTGGTGTAGGGAACGCTGACATATTTGGAGCCAAAAGCAGAGGCCCCACGCTGCAGTGAATGTGTTTATACTCACTGCGCAACACTAAACAGGCGCCTCCATTGTTGCTGCTGCAGAGTATGTGGGTCATGCCAGGAGATGCCCTTCTACTGACATCCAACATTTGTTTTTCTTGCAGTAAACGGATCTGCCTGATCTTTTTTCTGTTCTCCATTCCTTTTCTGTCCGCTTGTTACAGTCGCACAGTTAATGGACACAAGCAGTGGTTTCTGGTCTATATCTCTTTTTACCCTCAGTATCGAAATATTCAGAAAGCTTTGATGATTTGCATCATCCATTCATTATCTGCAGCTTTACATGAAAGCTGATTAACAGAAAATGTAGCAACTTTCCAGCATACATGAATCTTAGTTTGATTCATTTTAAATCTATTTTACATTGCAAAACGGTTTATTATTTTCTGTTCTCTGCTTCCTACTCTTGAAAACAGTGCAGCAGATGTTAGTGCTAAGGTCTGTGAAACAGCTGGCTTTCACTGCATTGTTGAGTCAGAACCAGCAGTGCACAGAATAGAAACATAGGAGCACAAAAGTTTGACAAACTGCCTCTTCCCTTTTTTTTAAGGACCTGTAACATCAAAAAAGTAATACAAATATAATGCAGCATTACCCTGCACTGGTAAAACTGCTGTGCTTGCTTCAGAAACACTACTATAGTTTATATAAATAAGCTGCTGTGTAGTAATGGGGGCAGCCATTCAAAGGA
The DNA here is from genome assembly GCF_017654675.1 of Xenopus laevis. Lineage (NCBI taxonomy): Eukaryota > Metazoa > Chordata > Amphibia > Anura > Pipidae > Xenopus > Xenopus laevis. Next base: position 126,416,313 of record NC_054374.1, on the reverse strand, counting down.
GAAAAGGTTCAAGCTACACAACAGATAGCAGATAAGCTCTGTAGAACATAATGGTGTTATCTGCTATTGAACCTGTCATATAGCCTTTTTTCAATTTCCGCCATTGCTACTCAGCAGCTTGTTTATATGAACTATAGTAGTGTTTCTGAAGCAAACAGATCCGTTTTACCAGTGCAGGGCACTACATGATATTTTCATTACTTTAAAACACTTTCATTTTTTGGTGTTACTGTTCCTTTAAGGACAAGGAAAAGGTAGGAGAGTTAACCTTAAATAAAAGCCATTGCCTCCAGTGTTGCCAACTGTCATTTTCATTCTTCGCATTCTTAAGCCCTTTTTAGGTGTAATCAACACAGTGGGTGAAAAACTGCTAACGTCTGTTCTAAAAGCTCCCATCATCATTCATTTCTCTGTCAGCAAGAACAAGACTGTTGATCACGTCTAATCACCAGACGGTGATTGCGCACATATAATTTTCAGGAGCGAGCCTTGTACTTTTGGGAAGGTGCACAGATTGTGCACACTGATAGACAAGTGTCCCTCCTGTGAGCCCATTGCTGTGTGCTTCACTCCTTCTCCTGCCTCCTTCTTCCACCCAGTGCTGCATATTGTCGTCTGCTCAGTTGTGCTCTCCTACAGTCAACTCTGAAACATTTAAATCAAGGTGGTGTCATAATGTTGGCACATGTGTACTTCTTTCAGTGCCGCATGTTAATTATGTCACTCTTCACTTACATGGCAGCCACGACAGAGGTTTAGAAGTGTTCACTTGCTCTGTGTGAGACAGGAGAGGAATTTTACAAAATAAAGTTCTCAATCAGGTACAGCCTAAGGGACTGTATAAGGGCTGCAGAATTGTGTTATTGCCTTTTTTTTGTCCTTTAACCTTTTGTTTATGCACACACTACACCACAAATCCTATATGTACTACTCCTAAGCTAAAGAAAGAAAAGTAAATTATAAGCAAATTTCCAACATACATTTATTTGCAAATCTATCTGTGGTTTTAAATGTATTTGTCAACACAATTGCTAGTAAAAACAGTATTTGTTTATGTTCTCTGACTCCTCAAACAATGTTGCACATCAGCTGATTAAAATACCAAGAAAACCGACTCATGTTACAAAGTTTGAAGAGTCCGTGACAAACTGATTTCACCAGCAATTAATTTTACAAATAACTTTAAAACCACTGAAAATATTTAATGAAGGAATATTCAAAGAAAATGTAATTGTAAGCAACTTTTCATTATGCACAAAACAATCTCTGGGTGGCAGAACTTAAATTTGAATCCGTAAATTTATTGAGCAATAATGGAAACTCGCTGGCAGTGGTAGGTCTGACTTTTTGTGTTTATCTGCTGTGTCTGTTATATTACACAATTTACTCATTTGATTTCATCAAATTTATCATCAACACTTGGTTTCATAATGTGGAATTATGTTAAGTGGATTCTAAAAGAATGCTTTGTGTAAGTTTAATCGGGTTTCCAATAATATTCTTGCAAGTGTCTATTAGTGTGCATGCGTGTGGGACCTGGGGTTTTCCAGATAAATGATCTTTCTGTAATGTGGATCTCCATACCTCAACTATTACTAAATAATTTAAAAATTAATTAAACCCAATTGAATTGTTTTACCTCCAATAAGGATTAGGTAAATCCAAGATAGGATCAGTAGCTTCTGACTTGGTGATTTCCAGACTTGTATTGTGTAATTCGATGGCCTTTAAAAACCAACGCCTGCAGCTGTCTGTCCTGTGTATCGCAGAATATCAATGCTCTCAAGTTGCCTTTAACTGACTGAAACAGCTAGGGTCATCTCACTCACACCCATTAATATTTGTAGCCTTTACTTACTCTATTTATATAGAGTGCTGTGCTCTACTGTATTTTGGGAATCTTCTAGTGAGCAGAAACAGTGGGAAAGCCTCACAAGTCAAAACAAATTCAGTATCATTAAGTAAGAGTTCCACTGATGTACTACATGGCTGTTTAGCTGGATGCCGCCCTATAGAGGCTTTATTTAAAGGGGGTTGTGATATTAGCCACATAAATTGAAAACTGCAGAGCTGCTATCTGGTTGTTAGGTACCAAGCTACTATAGAAATCAGGTAGTGGTTTTAATGAGAGATTGGAATATGAATAGGAGAATATGTATACAAAGTGTATGTATAATGTGTATAAAGTTACACACATGTGCTCCGGTGCATACATTCAGGAGAGGACTAAATAGAAAGATCAGTAATACAAAAATAGTGATAAAATTGAAGCCTCACAGAACAATAGTTTTTAGCCTGCGTTGGTCAGTGACCAACATTCCAAAGCTGGAAAAAGTCAGAAGAAAAATAAACTATTAAAAAAAAAAAACTATTAAAGTTGCTAAGAATAATCATTTTATCACATACTAAAGGCGAACTAACCCTTTAAAAAAAAAAGTACATAGTTTGTTACAGATGTAATCACCAATAGCAACAGGTATCATTTATTGGTCCCATGTTTTAAAAGCAAATATCAGCAGCTAGCCTGACATGATAGGGAACTTGAAGACTCTCTTTGCTTGTGTGACTGCAGGGCTGTGATTGACTATCTCCTTCTACTGTGCTTCTGGCACACCAGCACATCCACCCTTTATTTGAAACACAGAGAGGGACCAGAGCAGATCTGTATGGCTCTCCAATAAAGGAGCCATTTTAAAAATTATTAATTTTTAGCCCAAAGTTAAACCTATAACCTTGCCTATAAGATCTAAGGAGGTTTAGGTCATGCTATATAGGTAATGGATTCTGTGTAAACAAAGGCCTAAATTCCTTGGGCTCATCTGTGGTCTAGTTATTTTTTGTTTCTAGCATCTCTTATGCAAATGAATGCTATTTATAATTTTGCCATAAAAGTATTTGCCTGATGCTTTTACATTACCTTTCTTACTACCCTGCTCCTCTATGAGGGGGCTGCCATATTTGTGCAGCAGTAGTCCGTTCGCATTAGAAACTCTGACAGGTTAAGAAGGGACAGTCAGGTTTAGGAGCTTCAAGTGACAATTACTTACTAAAGCAGAACTATAAGCAAAACCAATATGACCTGTAGGTAACTTTTAATGTAGATTTAATATTTTGAAAAGAAAATTTGTAGTGTCAGTATCACTTTAAGAGCGGAATTTCCGGTTTTTAAACCAGAAATTCAGTTCAGCTAGTGCAGAGACTGATACTGCTCTCATTGCACTAGCGGTGCTGGTCTCCTTTGACCCACTCCGACACGGACTTTTAAGCACACGGGGGGGGCAACGACATCAGAGCAGCAGCCCCAGACTTCAGATTTTTTGCGTCGTAATAGTAAAGCATACTAAAGAATTGTAGCCTTTAAGAAGGTACAAGCTCTTAATAATTTAAAAGCAAATCTTTGCTAAAATTTGTGGCTTTCAAAAATTGGAATTTTGCATTGTGTTGTCTTCCAAGTGTTCTTCGGTACTAAGAATCATCACTTAATATGAATGCCACTGATACTCTGAATTGCTTGATATTATGTATGCATATAATTGCATTCACTATATGGCCAAAACTATCTAGACCCTGAACATTGGTGGGTACTAAGCTTGGAAAATCAACCATGCATTCAACATTCCAGTAATCCTATTGGTGTTCTGTTGGCTTGTGCAGGTAATTCAGTTTATTTGTTCCCTTCTCAGCAAATCCATTGTGCACAGACCTTTCTTTGAGCTTTGGGACATTATTGTGCTAAAGACAGGAAACAAAAAATATTCCCTAAACTTTTGCCACAAAGTAGGAAGAATGCTGTAGGGTTAGGGTTTGCTTTCAATGGATCCAGGGTCCTAGCTCACACCATGTTAACCTCAGATGAATATTTCTACTATCTTCCATTGAAATGTGTTATCTGGGTTTTGCTTTCAGAGGCAGTTTGATACTGTGCAGTTGCTGAGCATTAAAATCTATTGATGATCAATGAAAATATAAAATCAAATCAATAATATCTTATCTGTGGTTAAATGCTTACAATAATTAGCAATATGTTTTTTTAATATTTCACAATGATAAAGCAAGTTTATTACAAAATAATAAAGTAAAAAAGGTAAGTTGGATACAATTTCAAAGGTTTGTGGTTGTTAACCTGGAGACTGATGAATATGATATGATATGACATTCGCTAATAATGCAAAAATATGATAAATCATAATGATAAAGCAATTTTCAACCGATCAAATGATAGAAATTATAATGATATGATGATGAAGTTTACAAAGCATTATAAAAACTCTTGTAAAAGTTGGCTGGGGGCATATTTCCTGGTTGATATAAAAAACTAAATAAAATTCTTTCTCTGATGAAATAATTTTGCTAAGGCACCTGCTGCAGTGTTTCTGAAGATGACCACACATCTTTTCAGGAACTAACAAGTAAATGTTCTTTCTGACTGAGAACATGTCATTCAATGGAAGTTATTTTTTTTAGGCCAAAAATGTGTCTGGAAGCTTATGAAATATAGTGTATATGGCGTGTGTAGATTATCAAACATAATTACTTTATTAAATTTTTTATAAATGATACTTAGTATTCACTTAAAGCCAGGAATGATCATTTAATAAACATTATAATAGGATGTGGTTCTTATTTTAGGTGCTCAGTGGATTTCCTGGTGTGTTCGGCTGCCATGGTGTCCAAGCACAACAACATCGAAATCTGTCTCTTCATGAGTATCTGAGCATGGACCTGCTGAAAAATGCTGGTGTTGCCATTCCAAAAGGTTGTGTTGCAAAAACACCAGATGAGGCTTATACAGTAGCGAAAGAAATTGGTAAGAGTCCTGCTGAGTGTTTTGATCTAAAGGAAAGCTATACTCTGAAAAAGCGCTTTTTCCATTAAAGGGACTTTATACCCCTTTATTTAACATCAGTGCAATGAACATGCTTTTTTGTCTGTTTTAAGTGGGATAAACCTTGTTTTTTTGTTTTATTAAACTAAATGGAAATTTACGATATTGGAATTGCGCGAAAGCACAAATCTCCTATGAGAGAGGGGACCGATCTAGGGGTAGAAGGCAGCTTTGCACCTAGGCACGTGCCGACTCTGCCTACCCATAGTTCCGGCCCTGAATACACTAGCTGCGCTACTAAAATTTTGGAAAGGCCACTATAGCTTCATGGTTTAATGCAGTGTATTTCTCCTTCTGCACCAAATGTACATGCCTTTACAGTTTTTGTAAAGCACCTTATTCTGGTCAAAGTGTAAGAAGAAGCTGTAAAATAACTGTTTTGCAGTGACAAATTAACTCTTCATTGTTAATGTTATTTATTTAATGACCACATTATTCTCATTACCTCATCAGCAAGCAGTGAATATGACATAAAGGTTTTTATATGTAATAAGAGGTGTAGATTAGGAACATAATCTTGAAATCATGGTGGATCATAAATTCTTTGTTCTGTAGGAAAATATGTTGTTTGGCCAAAATGAAGTGAATTTGCATTTACGTAATAAACTGATATCTCTATACAGGTATGGGACCTGTTATCCAAAATGCTTGGGAGCTGGTACTTTCAAAATAACTGATCTTAACATAATTTAGATCTTCATACTTTAATTCTTCTAGAAAATCATGTAAATATTAAATAAACCCAATAGGCTGGTTTTGCCTCCAATAAGAATTAATTCTATCTTCGTTTGGATCAAGTACAAGGTATTCATTTATTATAAAAGAGAAAAAGGAATCCTTTTTAAAAATGTTGATAATTTGGACAAAATTTAGTCTAGTATTCTAGATAAAAAATGTTTTGGTTTGCTGAACCTAGAAACCAAAAGGAATTCTAATTGTTGGTTTTGAATAGAAGAAAAGAATGCAAAAGCCTAAATGTGTGCATGTATCATACCAAATATTATTTATATGTTTAATTTACCAAACATATTTTTTTAAATGAAATCACGATTTTATCACTTCTAATTAGACAATTTAATGTTATATGGCAGCTGTTACTGTTTTAAAGGTTCAGTGGTTTGTTTGCTCTCCGATTAACTAAGCTTCTGCTCTGATAGCTAAATCAGATACAGACCATTAAAAGCAAACAGAAATGGTTAAAGCAGCCTTTTAAATAAATGTTCATTTATCCTGCTGTTTGGTTTTTTGGATCCCTGACATAAAGCAAGACACATCTACTGTGTTATTTTTAGTCTTAGAAGGATACCTTCAAGTATCTGATATTATAACTGACTTCCTTATTGTAAGGCCTGAGAAGTAATCCTCCTATGTAGGTACATTTCGGAGGTAAAGGAATCAAAATCATGTGTATACCAGCAACCATTCTACATGGCAGGATATTCAGTTTGCTACATATTTTTCTGGAACTATAGTTTTTTTTCTTTGTTGTTTTCAGACATAATTAAATGTTGAACAAAGGTGAATTTACCATAGAGACCAAACCGGTCATTGCAGCATTGTGCTTTGTCAGGAATACACCATGCTATCTTTGGCGAAAAAGGTATTGCTCACCCAACCATAAAGGCATGGTTAAAGGAGAATTCAACCCTAAAGTAAAAAAAACCCTACCCCTCTACCATACATAGACCCTCCCCCCAGCCTAGCTGCTACCCTGGGCAAATGCCCCTAGAGGTCCCCATAGACGCGACGATTCTTCTTGCCGAACGACCGATTTTAGGGAAGCCCGACCGATCCTTCGAAATTATAGTGCGGTTAGTGGTATTCGAACGATCATACATCTTACGATTTTTCGGCCGACATCTGTCAGGAAATTGATCGGCCAGGTCAAAAAATCTTTGTCGGTCCCAGTACAATCTATCTATGTTTGCAGGGCCAAGCAGGCAGCTCCCCTTTGTTTTCCTGGCAAATTGGTCTTTTTAGTTGATGGTAAATTCGTACGATCGTTTTGAGAAGATTGTGGTCTCACGATCAGGATCTGATCTTTTTAAATCTCAACATCTATGGCCATCTTAAGTCTTTATTTAACCGGTGCAGATTCTGTCCAGCGGAGTCGGCAGCCATCCTCCGGCTCTTCGGTAATCTTTGGAATCTTCATTTTATAGAATAATGTCAGGCATCAATCACCCTGAATAATTTGCTTGATGCAATATGTCCCGAAATGCAGAGCACTGAAGAGCACTGAATAGTTTAAACATAAGAACGGCCAAGTCAGAGTCCAGACCTCAGCCCAATGGATATGCTGCATTGTGCCCTGAAGAGAGCAGCTGACATAAGGAACCGCATAAATATAAACAAATTGAAAAAATGCTTTCTAAGAAGAAATGGTATAAAATTGCTCCTAACCATTGTGTCTGATCAGCATCTACATGAAACATTTAGTGATTGTTATTACTGCTAGAGGAGGTTCTAACTTTACTGAATACATGTGCTCATATACTTTTTTCCAGCCTAGATTGTGACTGTTAATTGACAAGACGTACAGTAGCAATTGTGTTTAATAATTTAAGTAGATTGCGCTGTGTGTTGTCATTTAGCTGAAGATCAGGCCGCAATAAGATAACTGTGGGTTTAATATGTCTTCAGTGAATAGTAGAAGGTTCACAGACCTTTCTTTACGACTGTAAATTAATAGTGCAGGTATGGGACCTGTTATCCAGAATGCTCGGGACCTGGGATTTTCTGGATAACTAATTTTTCCATACCTTCATGTAAAATTTATTTAAAAGGCTGCCTTCATAGAAAATCATGTAAACATTAAGGGGCAGATTTATCAACGGTCAAAGTGAATTTTCAAAGTAAAAAACTTTGAATTTCGAAGTAATTTTTGGGTTCTTCGATTAGGGAATAGTCCAACTTCTTCAATTCAAATTTGAAAAAATGTTGAAATTCGAAGGTCGAATTTTTTTTTTAAGTACTGTCTCTTTAAAACTTTGACCATTCGCCACCTAAAAGCTGCCGAAGTTCTGTTTTAGACTACGGGGGACCTCCTAGAACCTGTATGGAGGCAATTGGGTAAGTTTGGGAGATTGAAGGTCGAAGTTAAAAAAACTTAGATTGAAGTACGATTCAAAGTAGGCCGAATTTGACCCACTTCGACCCCAAAAAACTTCAACCACCATTCGAATGGTCTTTTTGAATTTGAAGTTCGAAGTTTTTTCTAACTTTGACCTTCGACCTTTGATAAATCTGCCCTCAAATATACACAATAGGCTGGTTTTGCTTCCAATAAGGATTACTTATATCCTCGGATCGAGTACCAGGTACTGTTTTTTATTAAAGAGAAAAAAGAAATAATTTTTATTTAAATTTGGATTATTTGATTATAATGGAGTTTATGGGAAATGTTCATTCCGTAATTTGGGATAGTGAGTTTCCTGAAAATGGATCCCATACCTGTACATGGTTTATTTTTGTTTATAAAAATGAATTATTCATATTGGTGTCAGAATGTAGGTCTAATGAAAAATACCCCTGGCTGATGCTTGCGGTGTAGAGTGAAGAAATAAAAAGTGCATCTGTGCAAAAATAAAAAAATTCTGCTTGTACAGAAGTACCCCAGGTCTGTGCAGTTTTCTGATAACAGGAGCACGGACTTGGGGTATCGCACAAGTGATCAACATCACTGGGGGGGTTTAGGGGGGCTTAACATTTGGCACCCCCAGTGATTTAGACTTTCCTTCTGCGTCTCCTTACTTTTTCCTTGCAACCTTTTTGTCTTTTTCTGAAGGGCATCCATATTTTTTAAATATTTTTATGCAGGCCGTAATTTAACCGGGAATGACTAAGTATTAAATAGTTGTTTTTGTCCTTAAGTGCTTGAGGTAATAATTTACTTTATAAGTCATTACCTTATTAAAATTCGATTGCTTTCTGCAGCTTGTTTAATGGCTAAACTACACAGGAGATTTTGATTACATTTTGTGGGCCAGATTTTATCTGATCTTGCCATGCAACAGCACAAGATTTTATAGGATCTTTAATCTGATTCTCATAGCTTTAATGCTAAAGCCGATTGGTGTGGTTTGTCCATGCATCTACAGCCTACAAATCAGTCAGGCACCATCAGATTTTATCTTTTCAGATCAAGATTCAGCTTGCAGCACTTGCATCCAACAGACATGTTGAGTTGGATGGCAGGTCTTCATACACATCATGGTTTTGTATACTTCCTATTATATTTTGACCCATGCAACTACCGACTTGTAGGATGCATTCAGTCAAACTGACACCATCCTACAAAATCTGCAGTGTAGTTTAGCTTAAATGGGCTATAATTATTTATACAGTTCTGCTGTAAGATGGTGTAACCTGCTATTTATTTTCCCTAGACAAGCTTTGCAAGGAACCAGAAGGTCCTCATACATTGCTGATGAAAGCTGCTGTGGCGATAACTCAGTGTTTTTCCACTCAGCAGAGTTTGGTTGTTTTGTTTTTTTTTTGTTTATTAAAAAACACACTTCAGCTGGATGACATGGTAACCATTGATGTATTCCTAATGTGACAATTGCAATACTGCTGGATTGCATACTTACATTTCAGTTTATTACACTTTGTATTTAAATAACCATAACCTCAAAACATAAGTGTTTAAGTAAAAATATAATGTACTGTTTCCCTGTTACAACATTGGTATGTTTGCTTTAGAAACACCAATAAAGTTTATATAAACAAGCTGCTGTGTGGCCATTGGGGCAGCCATTTAAAGCACAGGTTACATAGTAGATAACAGATGCACTCTGGAGCATACTGTAGCATCTGTTATCTGCTAATTAACCTGAGCCTTTTCTCAATGGCTGCCCCCATGGCTACACAGCCTATTTATATAAACTATAGTAGTCTTTTTAAAGCAAACCCATACATTTTACCAATGCTGGGCAACCTTAAATTATATTTTAATTACTTTAAGACACTTTATTTTTTTGTGGTACTGTTCCTTTACATGAACAACCAATCTTAATGCTTTACTGTTGGGTTCAGTGGGGAACACACATAAATAGCTTATAAATATCTTAATGGTTTTTATGAAAGTTAACAGTACTGCTGGTATGGCATCATGGAAGTTTCTGTATTTAATAAAATGTCTAGAAAAATAGTTTGGACAATAAGGCAGATACATTTTGTAACATATTCTTGAAGCTGTAGCAACGTGTGATTTTTTTTTAATAACTTCTACAAAGATTTGTTTTCTTTAAAGATAGAGAGGCATTCTAGAAGTTCATCACTAGTTTATTACCTAGACCAATATTAACCTCTGTAGATCACAAAAAGTTTACAGACAAAATGAAACTGTTCTAAGATGCACTTAGCTATAATTGTGAGAGTATTCACAAAAAAAGCATTCATTCAGATATTACCACCCAATTGGCCATGGCCTCCAGCTGTGCATATTATTTCCTGAATACTGTAACATCCCAGTCAGCTGTACTAAGACCCTAGTAAGGAGTGCTGAGTGACCCCTGAATTAAAATAGTAGTGTATAATGCCATTTCAGTGGTGTAGTAATGAATGTTGGTGCAGAATATACATTGCACTGTTCAGGGAATGGGCAGGTCCTAAATGAATTGTGCTGTATTGGGTGAAGTTTTGCACACCTTAGGGTGTGTAAAATGCTGGCAGTAAGCTCCAACAATGGATGGATTATTCTAGAAAGTCGAGGTTTCTTCAATAGCTTATAGTGTGTTTAAGTTGATTTAACTGTATGATATTGGGAAGTGAATAAATGCTGAACACTGTTATATTCAATGTTTCGTTCAGATATGCAACTGTTTAAAGTAGAAAAGTTGAAATCACTGGGGGTGCCAAAAGTTAGGCATTGTGTTCATTTACCAGATACCCCCGGGCCAGTACTCCTGATAGCAGAAAACTACACTGTCCTGGGTTTCTTCTCAGCGAGCAGCACAGAGTGATCTTTTTCCAGCTTCTTCCTTTGCATAGAGGGAAAAGCCAAGCTTTTTTTGCTACCAGAAGCACTGGCACAGGTTATCAAGTAATCTGCCCAAAACAGAAAAGCTGCCTTTCTGCTGTTTTCAGTGGTTCTCCAAAAATGTTGTAAGCAGGTAGTTCCATGTGTTGATGTATAATTGTATATAACTAAAAAAATATATAGAAAATATATAAAGAAATTCAGTGCCTTTCAACTCTGGAGTGTTTCATTAGAGGTGTATAATTTTGAATAAAATATCTGAAGTTGTTTGTTGCATGCTCAGAAAAGATTTTCCTTTTTATTCTCCCAACAGGTTCAAAGGATCTGGTTGTTAAAGCACAAGTATTGGCTGGTGGCAGAGGCAAAGGCACCTTTGAAGGAGGTTTAAAAGGAGGAGTGAAGATTGTTTATTCGTGAGTGTTTCATATTTTAACTTGTCCCTATTGATTATTTATTGGGTCCCATATTTATTTATTGGGGCCTCTGTAAATGATAATCAAAGGAGATACAGTAGGTAGGCTAGGTTAGTGGAGTAACTACTTATTTAATAGGTTATTTGGTCAGTTTAGAGATTTATGAGAAATGTATGTAAATTTAGATTTCATTTGAAATTTGCAGGTCTTTAATGTTCACAGTGCCTAGGCTACCATCTAGCCATAGCATTAGAATACTAATGGTTTAAATTTTAGCAGAACCAAATGCTTTCTTTAACAGGAAAAACAAAATGAAGCACTTCTCTATACAGTGGTGCTTCAAAGTCCTGATAAGGAATAATGGGAAACCAATTAAAAGATAAATTAATGAGAAAAATTATCTGAAGTTGTATATTTGTGTGTGGCAAATGTGTATGAAACTTTGCTTTCTGTAACTAATTTGCCCCCCCTTGGGCAACAATAGCTGCCACTATAAATGTTTGTGATAACTGTTTAATAATCTGTCCCGTGGAATCTTTAGCCCATTTTTCCTTACAAAACCTCACATTCACTTGAACCTTGCAACATTTCTGTAGGATTATGGTCTGAACTTTCGAAAACATTAATTTTCCTCTGCTTCAACCATTCTTTGGTATATCAATTGGTCTGTTAAGGGTCATTTTCTTGCTGCATGACCCACTTTCTCTTGAGCTTTAGTTCATGGATTTATACCCTGACATTTTCATGCAGAATCTGCTGGTTCAGAATTCATAGTTCCATCAATTATGGCAAGCTGTACTCATGATATTGTTACCACCATGTTTTACAGATAGGATAGTGCTAGATTGTGGTTTTTGCTTTTCTTCAAATACTAGTATTCAAAAAGAACATTGCCCTTCTACAGTTTGCTAAAGACCACGTGATTAACACTTTTTATTCAAGTCAAAACATTCTATTTTAGTCGTATCTATCCGTAGAACATTATTACAATAGACTTAAGAATTAACCACATGCTCCAGCAAATTGTAGAAGGGCAATAATATTTGTGAATAGTAGTGGCTTTCTCCTTGCAGCCCTGCTATGAACACCATTGTTGTTGAGTATTCTCATGATGGTGGACTCATGAACACTACTCTTGGCTAATGCAAGAAAGGTGGAACTGTAAATGAATAGGTATTTGACAGATCCACCTGATCATCTGAGGATTTATTTAGAGAACATTAACTATAGTGACTTACACAGGTTATTCGATTGAGTATGGGAAATCACAGGTTAGAATAGCATAAGCCTGGACTTTACCAACTGCATCTCTTATTTATTCATGATATAAACAGTTACAGAATATAAATGTTTTTTGCTTGTATTTATTATTCTCCTCTGGTATTCTACATACATTTTTTTTTGTTTTCTGTGAATTACATTTTGAGATTTTTGTCTTGCTCTTAGTTGTTTTATCTCATTTAAAATAAACTATAAAATAAATGGTGCTCTTTTTATCTAAGACCTGAAGAAGCCAAAGACATTGCATCTCAGATGATTGGGAAGAAGCTTTTCACAAAACAGACCGGTGAAAAGGGCAGGATATGCAATCATGTGTTTATCTGTGAACGAAGGTATCCCAGACGAGAGTACTACTTTGCAATTGCTATGGAAAGGGCATTCCAAGTGAGTTGGCTTACATGAGACAATGCTTTTTTTAAGTCTACGGTTTTCACAAAAAAAAGTTGTCTTCAGAATGCATGATGCAGAATTCATAATTCAGGCACAAGGACAAAGATTGTCTGGTTAAAATAATTCTAAAAGCAGTTTTATTTCTACTAAACAGCTCTTTGCTCTTATTGAAATATTTAGCTAGATGTGCTGTGGTGAAAAACCTAATTGTTTTGGAAACTGCTTTGTGGGTCAGAAACTGGCAGGTAGTGCTTATAAAATGATGTAAGTTAAGCAAATGTGGAAGGAAATCTGGCTAGGAGGAATGGGCCTCTGGCCCTCAACGCTATATCTGCAAAAAACCTTTTTCACTCATGGTTTTTTTTGACAAATTAATCCAAAATATTTTTTACTCATACAGTGGTGTGAAAAACTATTTGCCCCCTTCCTGATTTCTTATTCTTTTGCATGTTTGTCACACAAAATGTTTCTGATCATCAAACACAAAATGCAGTTTTTAAATGAGGGTTTTTATTATTTAGGGAGAAAAGAAATCCAAACCTGTGTGAAAAAGTAATTGCCCCCTGAACCTATTAACTGGTTGGGCCACCCTTAGCAGCAATAACTGCAATCAAGCGTTTGCGATAACTTGCAACTAATCTTTTACAGCGCTCTGGAGGAATTTTGGCCCACTCATCTTTGCAGAATTGTTGTAATTCAGCTTTATTTGAGGGTTTTCTAGCATGAACCGCCTTTTTAAGGTCATGCCACAACATCTCAATAGGATTCAGGTCAGGACTTTGACTAGGCCACTCCAAAGTCTTCATTTTGTATTTCTTCAGCCATTCAGAGGTGGATTTGCTGGTGTGTTTTGGGTCATTGTCCTGCTGCAGCACCCAAGATCGCTTCAGCTTGAGTTGACGAACAGATGGCCGGACATTCTCCTTCAGGATTTTTTGGTAGACAGTAGAATTCATGGTTCCATCTATCACAGCAAGTCTTCCAGGTCCTGAAGCAGCAAAACAACCCCAGACCATCACACTACCACCACCATATTTTACTGTTGGTATGATGTTCTTTTTCTGAAATGCTGTGTTACTTTTACGCCAGATGTAACGGGACGCGCACCTTCCAAAAAGTTCAACTTTTGTCTCGCCGGTCCACAAGGTATTTTCCCAAAAGTCTTGGCAATCATTGAGATGTTTTTTAGCAAAATTGAGACGAGCCTTAATGTTCTTTTTGCTTAAAAGTGGTTTGCGCCTTGGAAATCTGCCATGCAGGCCGTTTTTGCCCAGTCTCTTTCTTATGGTGGAGTCGTGAACACTGACCTTAATTGAGGCAAGTGAGGCCTGCAGTTCTTTAGATGTTGTCCTGTGGTCTTTTGTGGCCTCTCGGATGGTAGTAATTGGGGGTAATTTTTGTCGGCCGGCCACTCCTGGGAAGGTTCACCACTGTTCCATGTTTTTGCCATTTGTGGATAATGGCTCTCACTGTGGTTAGCTGGAGTCCCAAAGCTTTAGAAATGGCTTTATAACCTTTGAAATTGAACTCAGGTGTGATAAACCACAGTTAAGTTATTTTTTAACAAGGGGGGCAATCACTTTTTCACACAGGCCCATGTAGATTTGGAGTTTTTTTTCTCCCTTAATAACGTAAACCTTCATTTAAAAACTGCATTTTGTGTTCAATTATGTTATCTTTGACTAATAGTTAACGGTTTTTGATGAGCAGAAACATTTAAGTGTGACAAACATGCAAAAGAATAAGAAATCAGGAAGGGGGCAAATGGTTTTTCACACCACTGTATATGCAATCCAATGTTGGGTCACTACAGCGTGACCTTCATCCAGCTTAGTCCACAAACCTGGATGAAACCACTGCACCCATGCTAATAAGGCACCAAAATCTTGTCACTATACTAAAGTAAAGAATGCAAGGAAGCAGAAAAAAATTATTTGAAAATATGCTGTTATCAAGAATGAGATATACTAAACAAAAACAGCAAGGAAACCGTTCCTCTTAAGTAGCATGGCAACTGCTGTGTGTACAGAACCCACTACGTTTCCCAGAAGTCTTGATAAGCCCAAACTTCTGTTTAGTACCCATGCTTGTGTTTAATGACGAGTGTACTAGTAAAACCACTGATAACAACAACACATACACAGAGACACATTAGTGTGGCATAACTGGCCCATTACTGCCAAGTAGAACCAAAAGGGGAGTCGTCATAACATATTTCAAAAGTATAGGGTAACCAAGCTAAATATCAGCATCGCTGAATGGGAAAACATGCACACAGGGGGCAAAAACTCTAGGAATGTGGGAATACACATTCCCAGGCCTCCTGTTTCACTAGTAATCTAGTATCTGTGTAAGCACATATATTTTCAAACAGGGGTTTTTAGTTACAAAGTTATGGTCAAGCCACCATTCCACATCACTGTAAACTCCATGTTGTGGTCCAACTAACCTACAGTCATATTTTTCATAGGCTAACACCTCCTCCCTACATGGATACATTTCTTGGGAAAAGTGTCTCCTGAACAGTGCATAGCCCTCATTGGAACTGATTCCTAATCAACCATTCAGTATAGGGTTTAATAAGTCATAGATTTGGCGGAAACCCCAATAAATCACTCAATTTAGAAAAGCAAAAGGAATCGAGGGACTCTGGGGTCAATGTCACAACAACACAAAGAGCTGCTGTGCCTAAGTGGGATATTGACCAAGTACCTTGACCACAAAAGAAATGAAAATGAAATTGTATGAATACTTAAATTTACTCTGCCTTTTACTGCATCATAGAGTAAAATTAACTCTTGTGACTGTCTCATCAAATATATTGCAATTGAAGTGATTTAATAGACAAGACCAAGCCACAATATTATTACTTTCATGGTAGTAGCTGATTTGTCTTATGATATCACAGAACATAATGCTTTGAAGCACATATTTCAGCTGATTGACATTCTGATTTATGTAAAAGCTGCATCAATATATTGTGTTTGGATGTGGTAAGGAGTTTTGGCCTAATATATCAAACTTCTTTATCTTTCTGATTTCACATTTATAACTATAGGTATAAAATGGTCTTATTACCATAATTATTGAAGTGTGAGTGTAAAGCCGACCACAGAAAAACTGGCCTAGTTTTTTTTTTGTTTTTTTTTTTATTCCTTTGGGATTATTAGAAGTATATTTATCAATGGGTGAAAGTTACAGTTCACCATTTGATAAATATAGTTTTAGAATTGAATAGAAAGTTGTCAAGTTTTTCTGTGGTCAGCTTTACACTCACACTTTGATAAATGTGCCCCTTTGTGTGTAAAACCAGATTTATTTGTGGATTCTTTTCATTTCACATGCAAGTAGCAAAGAACAGTGGTAGTTATACATTGAAAATGCAATAACGTCAAAGCTAATTTTGTAAACTTTTTTTATTTTTTTATTTTTTGGGTATTATTGTTACTTGGGTAGTTGTATGAAAAAGTATGGTTCAAAAACATTCTTTCAGATAAACAAAGACCAATACATGTCAATTTCATAGGATGAGAAACCTATACTGAAACATTGATCTGTAGTTAGAATTTTTAAACTTGGTATTTGGTTTTTTTTTTTTGAGTTTTTCTCATAAAGCAGACAAGGCTTTATTGCTGTACTGGATCATTACTGTGATAATGCATCATGTGTCCATATTCTAAACTGTACTGGTTTAACAAAATCATCAATAAATAAAAACTGTAATTGTTACTTATTTTTTTAAATTAGGGCCCTGTACTAATTGGAAGTTCCCAAGGTGGTGTAAATATTGAAGATGTTGCTGCTGAAAATCCAGATGCCATTATTAAGGAACCCATTGATATTATTGAAGGAATAAAGAAAGAGCAAGCTGTCAGGGTAAAATATATTTTACGTTTATATCCATTTTTTTCTGAAAGTCTTTATCTTTTATTAATATATTATAACTGCAGACTACTGATAATAAATATAGCACAACTGATTTTGTTTTTCCAAGCTTGCAGAGAAAATGGGCTTCCCCTCAAATATCGTGGATGAAGCTGCAAACTGTATGATTAATCTGTATAATCTCTTTATGAAATATGATGCTACTATGGTTGAAATTAACCCGATGGTAGAGGATGCATCCGGAGTTGGTACGTTTTTTACTTACAAAAAGTTGGAAAATAAGAACTTGGCTTGAGTTAAATTAGTCTTTTTCCTAAAAAAAAAACAGTTGTACAGTTAGTTTTATCACCATTTTCACTCAACCTTTTTTTTTTTTTACACAAGTATAATAAAAGGTTTACTTATTGGGAGATTTATATCATGGTCTAGGTTAGTAAGGAGTTCATATGCTCAGTTAGTGCTAAGCTGTTAGCTCAGCATGATGAGAACACAATTAGAGTCTTTAATTTTATGTGTATGGTTTTTGACTGTGTTGAGATAAGTGTGAGACAGAATTATAAACTGTTTTGAATGTCAGGGCTGGTAGTTTGGATTTCACACTGGGTGGTAGGGATTGGCAGATCAAGAGCTATCGGTGAGTGGTATGAGCCAGGCACTAAGATTTATGATTGAATTGAGTCTTGATAGTCTCTGGAAGGATATAAATATAGAGTTACAATAGTCAACATTATTTAGCTATTTAAGAATGTGTATAATATGTGTATATAATACACAAAAGCCATAAATATCCTGTAAATTATATCCTTATAAACGGTGAGTAGTGATGTCATCAGTTATAAATGGTGAGTAGTGATGTCATTTCTGTCACATGACTCACTAAAATTTGTGTATTATAATAAATAAAGTACCCCCAGTTGTAAAATATGAGGATATTAGAAGTTACCTCGGAGTTCCATGACCTGTATAAATACACTCGGCCTCGTGTTTTTATATGGTCATGAAACTCCTCGGTAACTAATAATATCCTTATATTTTACAAGAGGGGGTACTTTATTCACTATATATTTACAATACAAGCAGCCCTGTGGCACTGTGATAAACTGGCTGTTTTCTTTGGCAAAACTCAGCTTCCTCTCCAAAGACAAGATCTGATTTATACACGAGTACTAGATCAGTAAAAGTTCAAAGTTAGAATACAGTGACTTATATGGAGCAGAGGCATTTAACAATTTGTACATTGGTTTTTTTTTTTGTTACAGTAATGTGTATGGATGCAAAGATAAACTTTGACTCCAATTCAGCTTATCGACAGAAGGAAGTGTTTGATCTGCGGGACTGGTCGCAGGAAGACGAGAGAGACAGACAAGCTGCAACAGCTGATCTTAACTACATTGGTCTAGATGGCAACATTGGATGTCTTGGTATGTACATTTATGTTCTGTCCTTTCTTAAACTGCATTTCTTATTCAGTCATAACATTTTTTTATTTTGGTTTCATGAAGTCCTGATGCGTTTCGTATCAGATACGAAGTCATAGGTACCTTTGACTACGTATCTTTTATACGAAACGCATCAGGACTGCAATGTTTTTAATCTGCTGGAATAAACTTGAATGATTTTATCCTACCAGTGGACTGCGGCGTGCTTGCCAGTAATTTTGTCCAACCAGACATATAGTTTTGTTTTTCTGTTACCTTTATTTCCTAAAGAAATTCTGACTTAATTGTTGAGCAACTAATATAAGAAGGAAATGGATGGATACTGTGTAGAGACCTCACAAAGAGCATTTCCATAGTGTGCGCTTTAAGATCCTTCACTAGAACACTTCATTTTTTCTGATTAAGGGAGTTGTAAATCTAACAAAAGTGAGTATACACACACAGATATGCACAAGCAACGTTTTTCATAGTTTTTTTTATGGTTTATTTTATTTTTTTTATTTATTTTTTTATGTTTTCGGCAGTGAATGGGGCTGGCTTGGCTATGGCAACAATGGATATAATAAAGCTTCATGGAGGTACACCCGCAAACTTCTTAGATGTTGGAGGTGGTGCCACAGTTCATCAAGTAACAGAAGCATTTAGACTGATTACATCTGATAAAAAGGTACTTATATATTATTGCAATTTCCAATAAAAAATAGATGATGTACTGTTTTTGCTTTGTATAATATATGCTTGGTTCCTAGGGAACACATTTACCTTCTTTTTCTATAAGTATTTAATATTTTTTTCTATATAATGGTTTTTTTTTATATAACAGGTCATTTTTGAACTCCTATCTGTACTTTTAATGGGCTATGCATTGTTGTGGTTCTTGTTTCCACTCGGTTTTTTTTTTTTCACTTGTTTAAGATACCCAAATCAAAAGAAGTTTGTCTAACTGCTGTAGGATCTTTCCTGGTCATAGCTGCCAAGCTAATTTTATTTAAAAAAGTAAAAATCTATTTTTTCGCAATTATAGAATAATAAAATTTATTTAAAGGAAAACTATACCCCCAAAATGAATACTTAAGCAACAAATCGTTTATATCAAATAAAGTGGCATATTAAAGAATCTTAACAAACTTGTATAGATATTAAACTAAATACATCTCTTGCCTTGAACCCCCATTTTGTGATGGTCTCTTTGCTGCCTCAGAGATCACCTGACCAGAAATACTACAACTCTAACTGTAACAGGAAGAATTGTGGAAGCAAAAGACAGAACTCTGTCTGTTAATTGGCTCATGTGACCTAACATGTTGTTTGTGTGCACCGTGAATCCTAGGATCCCAGGGGGCGGCCATTATTTTTTTAAAATGGCAATTTTCTATTTAGGATTAACCAATGGCACATACTACTAAAGATGTATATTATTATGAAAATGGTTTATTACCTGAAGCAAAGTTTTACATATGAGCTGTTTTATGCAATATATTTGTTTGGGGGGTATAGTTTTCCTTTAAAGTGAGTGAGAACTAAAAAATTACCTGTGTAAGTGGCTTTTGGTTGCAGCCTGGAATACAAAATAATACTAAATTATTACATTTATAAACTACTCAAAAAAAAAAAGAATTGTTTATTGAACAGCTATATTAAACATCTGCTACAGTTTAGTGAATTTTTAAATTAGGGACATGGATAATTGAGTATCAGAAGTGAATGTTTTCTGCTTCAGGCCCATTGATGCTAGCTTGTTGGCAAAACCCTTTAAAGCCAGTTGTAGCCTTAACATAAAATAAGTTGCATAGCACTTCGTTATCAACTGTCTCATACTGTGTGTAAAGCCAGAGTACATCTTATATGCAGGCCAAATTACGTTTACATTTTTGTCTATGACATTGACAGCATCATTTCTTAATTATTGGATAACACTAATCTTTTTGGTGAATGAAATAATACTGAACATTATTTCTCTTGCAGGTCCTTGCTATACTAGTCAATATATTTGGTGGCATTATGAGATGTGATGTAATTGCTCAAGGTATCATTATGGCTGTGAAGGACTTGGAATTAAGGATACCTATTGTAGTCCGTTTGCAAGGTAAATCTTTTGTAAGATTGTATATTTACCCTGTTGGAAAGTTTCTGCTAAGGACAATGGTTTAAGTGGTTGTTTTTGCACAAATTCGATCACCCAAAATCATCCATTAAATGCTAAAGAAATCAACTTGCAATTCTTACGCACAGTCTTCTTAAAGGGATCGTTCACCTTCAAACACTTTTTCAATGTTGGTTTAAGATTGTTCACCAGAAATAAAGACTTTTTGTTATTACTTTCTATGTTCTATGTGACTGTTGTCCTAAAGTTTCAATTTTCACCTTCTAAAGCAACTCTAGGATGTGGGGTCGCAGACTCGTTAACTGTTTAAATGGATACATTTAGTTGATACATTTGTTATCGTTAAGCCCTGCTGAGCTGAATCCCTGAGTTTCATTAAAGGCAGCTGTTACAATTGATACAATTATTGCTAATATTTCACAAATACTGCTGAGAAATGTAGTAACTAAATGTAGCAAATTGTAACTGTTCAGAATCTGCGCCTGGATCACAGCTACTGAAACACTAAATGTTAAACTGATATTTTGGGAAAACGGTAAAAAATAAAAGATGGAACGCAATTGAAAAAACAACTTTGTTTTTGGTGAACAATCTGAAAACAACTGAATTGAAATGTTTGGAAGGTGAGCAACTCCTTTAAGCAGTTGTAACTTGGAAACACTGAAATCATGAACTTGCATGACAATGGCTGTTTTGACATCACCCCAGAGCCAATAAAAACATGGTCACTAAGTGCAGATTACTATTCAATAGAATGCAACTGTATTACACTGGAAGTTGTATATACTTTGCCTGTTACATTTTTGCTGTGCTTCTAGCCTATTTCCTATGTAATATGATGGGAAATAGTGATTCATCCTTATTTATCCTCCTTATATAGATCCCTTATATATGTAATCAATGAAGCTTAAAAAAAAAAAAAAAAAAAAAAGCTCAACAAACGCCTCTGGTTTTAATAAAATAATAAGCCTTCTATATGTACCTCTTAACTGTTATTCAGAGAACCCCAGGTCCGGAGCATTCTGGATAACTGATCTTTCTGTAATTTGCATCTTGATACCTTAAGTCTACTAGAAATTCATGTAAACATTAAATAAACCCAATAGGCTGGTTTTGTTTCCAATAAGGATTAATTATACAACAAGGAAAATAAGTATTGAACACAACTTTTATCACAGTAAATATATTTCCAGAAATTAATTTATGTGGGATGAAGTGGAATGATAGGGAAAAAGTATTGAACACATGAAGAAAAGAAGTTGCAAAAAGGCATGGAAAAGCCAACAAACCTGCTGAAATCTGTCTGAAAGCAATTCTGTGCAAATTAATATCAGCTGGTTTATTCCTTATTGATGGCCTATAAAAAGGTTTCTCATTACTAAGGTATCACACAAGCAGCATCTCATGATTGGTAAAAGCAAAGAGCTCTCTCAAGACCTTCACATACTTATTGTTGCAGAAATATATTTACTGAGAAAAACAGTGACGTGTTCAGTACTTATTTCCCCATGCTGTGCTTTTGGATCAAGTACAAGATATGGTTTTAGTATTACAGAGAGGATTTTTTGCTAAAATGGAGTCTGACAGATAGTCTTTCCATAAATCTGAGCTGTCTGGGTAATTGGTTTCCGGATAACAGATCCTATACCTGTAATACAAAAATATACTAAGTTTAAGCAAATGTCAAAGGCATGAACAGAAATTGACAATTAAAAATTGCCTAAAGAATTTTATTATTAAAGGGGACCTGACATCCTAACAAATAATTTCAAATTCTTTTCTATTGGGGTTGTCAAGCAAAATAAACAAAATATTGAACATCTGGCATCTCCCCTGAGCGAATAAAAAAAAAAAATCTGGTTACTATTCAATGGAGTTCAACTGTGTTACACTGTCGTATACCGCCTCTCGTAAATTATATGATAAATAATGCTGGGACAATGTCTTGATTTACCCCAAATTAGCTAATGTTTTGATTATAACGTGTTTAATGCTCTACTAATCAGTTACTTGTAAACTGGGTACCTTTATTCCCCTATTTTGTGTCTTAAATATTTGCATACATGTTAATTTGATATATTTCTACAGGAACAAGAGTTGATGATGCCAAAGCACTTATTACGGCCAGTGGATTGAAAATACTTGCATGTGATGATTTGGATGAAGCAGCAAAAATGGTAAATTCTCTGGATTTTAAATGTTTACATGCCAATCCAGTGCTTGGTATTGCAATAATAATGTGTGGGAACTGTATTACACTATGATACAGTTGCGTATTTGCTCAGTTATCCATGAGATGTCCGTGACATTCAGCCTGTGGGACTTGCCTTAGGGTATTATTATCAGTTTTCCACATAGGGTTGAGGTATTCCACATATAGTGTCTGTATATATTTGGAGGGCCCCATTAGAAACCCACACAGACATTGCATTAACCGTCACTTGACATTGAGGTATTTGCAGTTTCATCCCACTAAAAATGTTTCCCTTGTTTATTAGAAATTCCTTATTTCACTACTTACTGCAGGTACAATTTTCAGAAGTGCATAACTTATTATAAAAATCATACGCATTGTCTCTGAACCATTAAAAAGTGATCCAAGGTTGTTTCATGCAAATAGAAGACACTGTACCATACTGTTGCTCTTGACACTCCATTAAAGGGAAGAAAAGGTTGCCTAACATCTTTAAAGGAATTGTACAGTGTAAAAATAAAAACTGGGAAAATATATAGGCTGTGCAAAATAAAAAATGTTTCTAATATAGTTAGCCAAAAATGTAATGTATAAAGGTTGGAGTGATTTGAGGTATAACATGTCAGTCAGATCACTACTTCCTGCTTTTCAGCTCTCTTGGTTTACACTGACTGGTTACCCTGGCTACCAGGCAGTAACCAATCAGAGACTTGAGGGGGGGGGGGCCCACATGGGTCATATCTGTTGCTTTTGAATCTGAGCTGAATGCTGAGGGTCAATTACAAACTCACTGAACAGAAATGTACCATGTGGCCCCACTTTAAGTCGCTGACTAACTCAGAGTTATAGAGCTGAAAAGCAGGAAGTTGGATTCTGGCTGTTTTATTTGACATCTGTTCACTCCAGCCTTTATACATTACATTTTTGGCTAACTAACTATATTAGAAACATTTTTTATTTTGCACAGCCTATCTATTTACACAGTTTTTATTTTCACACTGAACTATTCCTTTAAGAAACTAATTTGGAGATCAGGAGAGCTGAGCCTTGCTGAAGCAAACATAATCTCCTGTTCCTGTTTGTTCATAGGTTGTTTTAATATATTTTCTTAATGAAAGAACACTTAAACTGTCTACTCCGCAAGAAAAAAAATTCTGGGTGGCAAGCACATCCATCAAGCAAATAAAAAAAAAAATACTGCTGATAGTTGTTTATAAGGATTTTATGTGAACTGATGCAAGGAAACTCCACAGTGACCTTTGTTATGTGAATGGGTCAGTAAACTTCCATTATGTCCCTCAGAGATTATCCATATCTGTGATTACATTTATATTGTTCTGTGGGTCATTTTATCAATTCTTAATGATATAGAAATAATTTTATATTTTTTTTTTATTCTGTCTGCAGGTTGTTAAACTTTCAGAAATCGTAACACTGGCAAAACTAGCGCAAGTCGATGTTAAATTTCAGTTGCCGATCTAATGCTGCTCAACGGCTTGGAGACCTGGAACTATTTGTTTATTTTTCCTTTCCCCTTTTCCTGTTTAGGTTTTAGTTAATGCTTTTTGACTTAAGAATGGTTGCTGTGTGAAATGAATTGCTGCTTTTGGAATTATTGTCACATCACCCATACACACAAATTGACATACGTATATCTATATAAGCAGTATAGTTATAACCATTATCATGTCATCTCAAAGCCCACTGATGTGCATTCAAGCATGTATTTTTGTTAATGTACTTAATATTTTGAGATCAATACCCTTGCAGTTATTTGCATCATTATCACAGAGGCAGCTGATGTTTGTCAGTCAGTACTGTATATAAAGGACTGTAGGAAAAAAAAATTGTAACATTTGTTTAGGTAAAGTAATAAATTGCTTCACATACAATCCTAAGGACTTAACCTGACTTAAACCACAGATCTGAAAATGAGCACTATCATGCTGCTGGTTCTTTGTTTCTTCTCATTCTTTAGCTGTATCTGACTATACAAAGCCGCAACTCATTTCCTAAATACACGGTCTGTTCACAGTCTTTCCCATTGTAATTATTAGAACAAGGATTAAAAGTCACTGATTTAGAGCTATCTGCTTATGGTAAGCGCACGCACTAAGATTCGGGGAGATTTAGTCGCCCGGCAACAAATCACCGGCTGGATGGCACTTGGAGCACTTTGTTTGCCAAAGTTTCCTTTCGAGTGCCATCCCACCGGCAATTTAGATTCTAGGGGAGATTAGTCACCTGAAGAAGAGGCGATTTGTCGTTGGGCGACTAAATCTCCCTGTATCTTAGCATATGCCTTTACCCTTATAGTCCTTGAATTTAGTAGGATTCAGGCAAAATAGGAATAAGGATAAACAAACAATATTGTCTCGTCAAGGTTTGTCTATAAAATGTTTGCAGACATTTTTATGCATGTTTCCTTTACTGCTATACAAGCGACCACTACATTTACAATTGCCTAGATGATAGAGTCCTTTGGTAGTATAATGTTTTGCTTTGTAGCAATGCTGTTGATATTTTGAAGGTGTATGAAATACTATAAATAGTTACCATTTTTACGCATACATTACGAGCAGTTAATTGTTCTGATGTATTCCATGTGTATGTACAGAAAATATGCAAAACCACAAAGGGGAAATCAGTCCTGCTGGGTATTTAAATGAGATCTGCAAAATGTATCTATTACTACTTCAATGGGAGCAAAGTTACAATTTTGCCAAAAGCTGTATAGTATTGACACAACTGGCGTTCCATAAAGTGGGCAAAACACTGGCCTAAGTTGCTTACCATAGACTCCATTCAGAGGGCTGCATTGCTCCTGGACATCCGTTCTTATTTAATACGCTACCATCCTTTCAGTGTGAATACAAAAAGCAGTTTGAGGCAAAAATGTTGAATATGAAATAAATCAACCCCTTCTCATTGAAGCCATGGAGTCAAAATTCTTTGCCTTTAATAAACTGGGGAAATTAACATTACATTTTATTTTTGTTCAAAGCAATTGGATAATTAAATCAATAAAATGTAACCTTAAAGGCTTTTAAGTAAAGTGTTCAAACTATTTCAGCCCTGTTCTGCAAATGACGTTTGTGGTTAATAGGTATGTTGGGTATGAGTATTGACAGATCAGTTGTTACACCAACATTTTGTATATGTGATCTTTTGTCTGGATTAGTGGCAGTTAAACATATTAATGGTGTTCTTTAATGCTGTATCTCAGGAAGGAATGATCAGGGGCATTCCTGGCATTAAAGCTGCCTGAGGCAGCGGTCCTGATGCCCCTTCCCCCCATGTTTACCTTTATATCACTGGCAGGGGTCCAGGGGGGGGAGCTGAACTTGCCCATATCCGGAAATTTGTCTCTTAAAGGAACAGTTCAGTGTAAAAATAGCATCTGGGTAAATAGGTTGTGCAAAATAAAAATATTTCTAATATAGTTAGTTAGCCAAAAATGTAATCTCTAAAGGCTGGAGTGAGCAAATGTAGAACAGAACCCAGCTTCCTTCTTTTCAGCTCTCTAACTCTTAGTCAGCAACTTTAAGTTGGGCCACATGGGACATAACTGTTCAGTGAATTTGCAATTGATCCTCAGCATTCAGCTCAGATTCAAAAGCAACAGTTATGGCCCATGTGACCCCCCTCAAGTCACTGATTGGTTACTGCCAGTGGAAACCAAGAGAGCTGAAAAGCAGGAAGTAGTGTTCTGGCTATTATATTAGACATCCAGTCACTCCAGTCTTTATAGATTACATTTCTGGCTAACTAACTATATTGAAAACATTTTTTTATTTTGCATGGCCTGCCTATTTATACTGAACATTTCCTTTAAGGTTACCAGGAGTGGCTTTTTGCCACCCCTGCTAACTTCTGAGGAACTTCCGCCTGCGCAATGTTCTCACCTTGCCTCAAGGCAGAAACACCTCTGGGAATGATTTATTAAGGGTTTTTTAATCAGAAAAATTAATGAAACATAGGGAAATCACAGTAGAAAACTAGTCAGAATATCTGAACCACTGCTTTCCCCTAGCTCCTCCTTTATTTCCCAATGTCGGCTTTGAGCAGAGGTCACCTAACACCTTGAGTTCTCCACCCCCTATTCATTCAACAACAATTGCTTTGCCCTTATTCCCATTTGCTTTGGCCTTTGTATCCGTAACAAGGCTACATATATAATATTAAAAGGGGGTCTAGTGGTCAGTATAGCAGACTGGCCTGAAATCCATGAGTTCAGCCTGGCATAACACGCTTTTTTTTTTTTTTGCTGCTGGCCCTAATTCTGCCTATGGCCTCGTTTTGGCTGCTAAATCAGCATACTCCTCCTTTCAGAGTATGCTGATGGCAGTAGAATGAGGTGCTGTTGCTTCTTTATATACTTTTTATATAATGCCCTGGCCTACCCCCTGAAGAACATCAGAAAGGGGTGAGTCTTTAAATATTGACAATTGGTTGGTTTGGGAGAGGGTGGTTTAGGGTAAGGCAGGGACTGACTTTTTGTTGATCCCTGCATCACTATAGCACTGACATACAACAAAATAAATAAGCATTCACCCTCAAATCCCTGTTTAGTCTTTCTTTCTACTACACTGGCCTTCCATAATGGTGCCAGCATCACAGGTCGGGAGCCACTAAAATAGAGAAAGGGTGATTGTGTGTATTAATATGCAGGTCAACCCTAACCCAAATGTAACGCATTTGCTCCCAACATGACCTATTGAGCATTCAGTATTTATAGACCCACTCCTGACCCGCCCATCTCTGAAAACACAGAAGGGAGCAGGAGAAAGCACAAGACACTTAAATGCAAGAAGCTGGAGGCTCCTGTAAGGTAGTTATTCACCAGGTGATCTCCGTTTTTTATAACCCTCCCCAAGAAGCAGACGGCTTTATGATATATATCCCCATTGGGGTTATTCTTAAATGTATAATATATTTACAGACCTTTCAGTTTGAATGACTAGAGATGTTTGTTGGTTTAACCCTTTAACTGGCTATCACGCAGGTACTGTTGTACTGTTAAGCTGGCCACAGACGCAAAGATCCGATCGTATGAATCAAAGTGTGATTGGACTTCCCCATCTCCCGACCTGCCACTAACCATTCCGATCAAATAAAGGAGAAAAGAACAGATCAGCCGATGTTCTGCCCCTTACAGCAATCGTATGAAAGTTATGTCCGACCAAAGCTAGTGACAGTCTCCCTCTGAAAATCATACAATCCGCAATACATGTAGAGATATTACCCGCAGCCAACAGAAATCTTTTAACCTGTCTGATTGAACGACCGATCTCCGCCGGACGAAAAATGTTGGGACGGTCCGAAAATCGTATGAATCCTCAATTCACATGATCAGATCTTTGTGTCTATGGCCAGCTTAAGTGTGTCTTACTACACATAATACATAGTAGGGGCTTTGTTCGTAGAAGGTGAATTGCGGTGGAAGAAAATTGGTATGGACCATTTTAATTATGGGTCTGTACAGACTACATGCTTTGGTATATCTATGCATACTGGATGGACATCAAACTGTTTAGTAGACCTCTGGGGTTCAGATTTAGGCTGAATTACCTTTGTATGCAAGAAATTGTGTGAGATAAATGCAAAGAATTGCAATATTTTTAAGAGATTTTCAGAAATGCCATCAAAACCACTAACTTTAGGAAAGCTTTTTAGTTTGGAATAGAAAGAAACTTACCTATTTTTGTAATTGTCAGAATGTGTACTTTCCAAAAAGATATGGTTTTCAGGGGTCCCCATACTTTTTTGCAGCTTTTACCACACACAAAACTGGCGGTGTGATTCTGAATAAGAGTAAATTAAAGCCATGAAGTAAGTATACACAAGGTATATAATAGGGTATTTACATGTCATATACTGCGACAAACCTATGCACATTTGGTATCAAACTGTTCAGTGGACCTCTGTCCTTCATATTTAGGGTGTTATGACTTGGTACCTAATGATTTGTGGGAGATTAAATGCTGCAAAGTTGAAGCTTTGAGGTGATTTTAGGAAATTTCACAAAATTGCCAACTTTAGGAAAGCTTTACGGCTTAGTACTTTGTCGTAGAAAGATGTATACTCATTTTAGATCTGGGGGAATGTGTACTTTTCAAAAATATAAGACTTTCTGGGGTTAGCATACTTTTTTGTTGCTTTGCCCCCTCAAAAATGTAGTATTGTTAATTTTGCAGTAGCTGGCATGTTATATCATATCAGATATCTTTGTTTTGGGGCCCCTACATTCCACATTCTTGGGTAAACTTATACACACTGAGCATCAAAAGATTCAGTGGACCCCTGGCCTTCATATTTAGGGTGTTTTATTTGGTTGCCTAATGACCTGTAGGAGATAAGATGCTGTAGACTGGAAGCTTTGAGGTCATTTTTTAAAAGAAATCACAAATGTTTATAAAAACTGATACATTTAGGAAAGCATTAAAACTTGGTAGAAGGCATATTTACCTATTTTGGATCCGTCAAAATCTGTTCTTTCCAAAAAATGTGTAGTTTTCTAGGATAAACCTACTGTTAGTGAAATTTTTTGCCTTGAAATCTTATATGTAGATTTCTGGAGCAGTGCTTTGGAAATTTGGTAGTGTACTGCTGGGTGTTTTAGACCTATACAAGTGAGAAATCTCCATAAAACTATACATATTTGGTATTGGCGCATTCAGGAGACCTGGAACTTTACAAGTCTGTTGTATTTTCATGCATAAAATACATTTTTAGATGTGTTTATATTATGGAAAACATGATTTTTTTGTAGACATTTAGAACCCTATATCTTGTTGCAGAAGTGGATTTGCACCAAAATTCTAGTATATTTTGAGAGCTTAGGTTGACACACACACACACACACACCCAAGATGGCAGCTCAGGTGAGAGTAATTTGGATCTTCATACCTTGAAAGAAAATCATGTAAACATTAAATAAACCCAATAGACTGGTTTTGCTTCCAATAAGGACTGATATATCGTTGTTTGGATTAAGTACAAGCTACTGTTTTATTATTACAGATAAAGAGGAAATTGATTGAAAAATCTGGGTTATTTGATTATAATGGAGTCTATGGACAGCCTTTATGTAATTCTGAACTTTCCGGATATGGGTTTCCAGATAACTGATCCCATACCTGTACTATATTCTAGAACCAACGTAAAAATAAAATGTTATATAAGCTCATGAAAATGAAATCTAAGAAGAAACGTAAAGCCCATCACCCATAGAATCCATTTTATCCAAATAATCCAAATTCTTAAAAAGGATTCCCTTTTTCTCTGTAATAATAAAACTTTTACTTAAACCAAATAAATATTTAATTAATCCTCATTAGAGGCAAAACCAGCCAATTGGGTTTATTTAATGTTTACATGACTTTCAAGTAGACTTAAGTTATAAAGATCCAAATTACAGAAAGATCATTTATCCGGAAAATCCCCAGATCACAAGCATTCTGGATAATGGATCTGATAAAAAATAATTGAAAACTTCTGTAATTTTTCTGAACTAATGAAGTTGCCAGTCCCCCCCGCCAAAAATCTTTGAAGGGGCCCGGCACGCATAGTCATAACAGTTCCCGTCTACCACTCCTTCCTCCTGGATTATTTGGATAAAAAATAGTCTATGGGAGACAGCCTTTCCGTAATTTAGAGCTTTCTGGACAAGGGGTTTCCGGATAACGGATCCTTTACCTGTTCTTCCTTTTTATGATTTAGAAATAATCTTAACAAAAATGTTACAGATATAGATTTTAGAAGCAGAGTTTTAAAAAGTGCAGTAATTGCTACCTTGCATTGTGTATTATAGTAATCTGTTCTGATTGGATCAAATCTCCCTTTTCAGTCTTCAATCTTTCAACTAGATTGACCCCTTGAAAAGAGATTTTCTGTGCTGCACTTTATTACATTATGCTCTCACTCCATTTTCACTTGACCATGTTATTTGCATCCACATATAACATCAGTTGTTACACTTACCCAGTGACTATTTAAAAAATAAATAATAAATATACACACAAATCATGTTACAAAAA